>NC_080166.1:109883245-110183245 GCF_950295315.1 Erinaceus europaeus
CATGCGAGGTGTCCAGAAACTCTTCACACATGTTATTTTACAGTTCGGATTAAAATGTAGTTTTAGATTTTTTTTTAGTATTTATTTATTTATTTATTTATTTCCTTTTTGTTGCCCTTGTTGTTTCTATTGTTGTAGTTATTGTTGATGCTGTCCTTGTTGGCTAGGACAGAGAGAAATGGAGAGAGGAGGGGAAGACAGAGAGGGGGAGAGAAAGAGAGACACCTGCACACCTGCTTCACGGCCTGTGAATTGACTCCCCTGCAGGTGGGGAGCCGGGGGCTAGAACCGGGATACATATGCTGGTCCTTGTGCTTTGCGCCACGTGTGCTTAACCAGCTGCGCTACCACCCGACTCCCTAAATGTAGCATTTTAAAAATATGTCAGGGTGAGGGAGATAGCCTTATATATCAGAGCATAGGGCTAGTATGCCTAAGTTCCCAAGTTCCAGATTCAATTCCCAGCACCACTATAAACTGGAATGGAGTGGTGCTCTGATCTCTCTCCCTTCCCTCTCATAAAAAATAAATCTTGGGGACCAGGCGGTGGCACGCGGTGGCACCAGGTTAAGCACACATGGTATAAATTGCAAGGATGCACAATGATCAATCCCCCCAGCTCTCCACCTGCAGGGGTAAGCTCCATGATCAGTGAAGTGGGTCTGCAGGTGTCTTTCTCTCTCCCTCTCTATCTCCCCCTCCCCTCTCGACTTCTTTCTGTCCTATCCAATAAAATGAAAAAAAAAAAAATGGCCACCAGAAGCAGTCAATTTATAGTGCTGGCACCAAGCAGCATAAATATGTTCTCCAGTGATAACCCTGGAGGCCATAAATTAATCTTTTTTATTTTATAAAATGTTTAAAGAATTCCTCCTCTCCCTCTAACATTCCTTAGGTTCTCATCCTAATTGCCCACCTATTATGACCTCATGATACCTTAGTCCACAGTCATTACAGTCACTCTATTTCTCTCAGTCCATGTTTTTAATTCTAGTGCATTATCTAGGGTGGGTCGCATATCACATACACAAAGACACACAGAGTGCTTCCTCAACCCTAGAGGAGTCTCCTAAAAACAAAGAGGAAAGACTGTATGGCATGAAAAGAAGGGAAATCAGTTTAGATTGTGGGTAGAATAGGTTAAAAAAAAAAGAAAAGAAAAGAAAGAGAGAGAGAAAGGAAGAAGACTGGAAGGAAGGAAGGAAGGAAGGAAGGAAGGAAGGAAGGAAGGGAAATGTTTCAGACCATGAGAATTTCAGGCCACAAGAAAAGGAGAATGTAAGACTATCAAGGAGTAAAGTAACTAAATGGAAGTAATGGAATAAATGAGACAAAGAGGTGCCCAAGTCCAAGCTAAGTTTTTTGGACAGAAGTGGAGTCAGTCTGCATGTTCAAAGACGCTGTCCAAATGATGGCAGTTAAAATTTGCCCTGGAACTCATTATTCTTAGTAACAATTTTGAAAATGTGAGATAAGAATTTTAGCTGTAGGGGCCAGGCAGTGGTACACCTGGTTAAGCGCACACTATAATGTGTGCAAGGACCTGGGTTCAAGCCCCTGGTACCCACCTGCAGGTGGGGAGGCTTTACGAGTGGTGAAACAGGGTTGCAGGTATCTTTCACTCTCCCTCTTCATCTCTTCCCCTCTCAATTTCTGGCTGTCTCTATCCAATAATAAATCAATAAAATATATATTTTTAACAAAAAAAAGAATTTTATCTATAAAGCAAAACTGGAACATTAACTCTGATTCTTCTGTCATTATAAGCTCTGGTACACACACACACACACATACACACACACACACCTCCTGTCCCTCTACACATATGAATACACATACTATACAGACAGAACACATCATATTTCCATTCTGAAATTATTCCCAAGGATAATTCTCCTAAGTATGTTCCCTCTCCAGTGTTTTCCATTCACTCTTCCTTCCTGCTGCAAGCAGACTGCCATGTCATTATTCTGCTCTCAGCAACTCAGACTTGTTTCTAACCTCTTCCTTAATTCCAGGAGTTCATCTAGGTCTTTCTCACCATGCCCCCAAACACCAGCATGGGTCCTGTCTTCTCTCTGTCTGAAGAGCGGCAGCTGGCTCCCAATATAAATTCACCATTCCTCTGCTCTCCTCTATCAGCAACTCACTGATGACATAAAATACATTATGACTCCAAGTATGTGCTTCAATATTTCTTTAATTCTTATAACTACCTTCCAAATAAAATATATAATTTTAATGCAATCTCTCTCTCAATTTTAAATTAGGTTAAAGTAGGTACATTCTGTTCAAAGGTACAACTTATTTTGAGTAATTATTCCCCTACAAGTTACTTGTGTTTGCATTTGTTTTCACTAAAAATAAAGGGAATACCTTAAATCCTGTTTTTTTCCCATTCTATAATATGCATCCTAACTCTGAGCATATTCTTTTGAAAATAAAATATTATATTGCTTTCTCTCTTCAGACTTCTTTTTAGTTCTGTGTTTTTCAGACTTCAGTAAAAATATAAACAAGAACTAAAGCTTCTTTCCAGAACTGTGTATTTTCAGTCAGGTCACTTGCCTCAAACAGGCAACCCAGAATAATAGAACATGTGTTTGGCTCTTTTTCAAAAGAAATACTGCTTTCCTGTTCCTCTCACTGCCAGTCCCTCAGCCAAACATTGATCCCTGGGGATCTGTGAAGTTTCCACATCTCACTCACTTTAGAGCTTAAGAGAAAGAATCCTTCTAAATTACCCAGTACTCTAGGCTTCCCTGGATTGAAGACCCCACCAATGTGTCCTGGAGCTCAGATTCCCCAGAGACACACCTTACTAGGGAAAGAGAGAGGCAGACTGGGAGTATGGACCGACCAGTCAACGCCCATGTTCAGCGGGGAAGCAATTACAGAAGCCAGACCCTCTACCTTCTGCAACCCTCAACGACCCTGGGTCCATGCTCCCAGAGGGCTAGAGAATGGGAAGGCTATCATGGGAGAGGGTGGGTTATGGGGATTGGGTGGTGGGAATTGTGTGGAGTTGTACCCCTCCTACCTTATGCCTTTGTTCACTAATCCTTTCTTAAATAAAAAATTTAAATAAATAAATAAATAAATAAATAAATAAATAAATAAATAAATTACCCAGTACTAACTGATCAGTGTGGTTAAGGTGTTGGCATTTTTTCATTAGAATCATTCTCTGGAGCTGCTGCCACTACTCTCCTTTCTATAACCTCCATACTGGTTTGTTTTGTTTTGCTTTGAATACAAAAATTTAATAGAATATGATAACCTCTGAATACGACAAACTTGGTTTTTGTTTGTTTGTTTTTCTATCAATAAATGGCCTTGTCTTGCTGAGCTACATTTTGTCACTAAAACTAAAGAATCTTTGCTTTGAAACACATCAAATTAATTATCCGATCTGTGCGGTGCAAGGAGCATTCAACGAAGAGCCAAAACATCTTGGTTCTATTCCAGAATCTGTCTTCTAATTATGCCATTCTCCTAATTCCACAGGATCTCAATTTCCTCATTAGTAAAATGAGCAAGACAAGTTATATGATTACCACACTCTTTACAAACTTCATTATTCATTACTCAGCATTTATTGAGAACCTATTATATGCAGACTCTATGCTAGGTACTGGATATATAAAATGACATAGTCTTTAGGAGTTTACCAAGTGAATGAGATTGACCTCGTACTCCCAGAAGAATGGGAACATGAGACACTGGAAAAATCTTCAATTTTTGGGCAGTAGCACAGTGGGTTAAGCGCAGGTGGCGCAAAGCACAAGGACCAGCAGAAGGATACTGGTTCGAGCACCCGGCTCCCCCACCTGCAGGGGCATTGCTTCACAAACAGTGAAGCAGGTCTGCTGATGTCTGTCTTTCTCTCCCCGTCTTCCTCTTCTCTCCCCCTGTCTTCCTCTTCTCTCTCCATTTCTCTCTGTGCTATCCAACAGTGACAACAATAATAACTACAATAAAACAACAAGGGCAACAAAAGGGAATAAATAAATAAATACTTTTTAAAAAAGAATTAGAAGGCCTTTCTAATTCTTAAGTAAAAAAAAAGAAAGAAAATCTTCACTTTTCTTGGGGAGGGCAAACAAGGGTGACACAAAAGAGATGACAATTGTATAGAAATTTGCAGGCTAAGAAGTTGTCCAGCAAATAAAACTGGCAGGACAAGGGACTGTGTGTGCGGGGTGGGGGGGATCTAAACTCAGAGGATGTGCAATACAATAATACATTGGCAGTTGCTTCACCTTTGCCAGAGAACAAACATATGGATAGGAATGGCATCTGAGGAATTAGGAAAATATTTGGGTTAGCTTGGATGTGGTGTATGATGACAAATGGTAACAGAGGGAGAAGCTGGGGTCACATTGTGCAGAAGCCCAAAGTACATCAGAATGCTGACTTCATCCAGGTACAATTGAACACAGCACGTGTTTTGAAGCAAAGGACCTGGTTGGCAGCAGGATGAGTTGCGTCAAGTATGGCACTGACAAGATCAAGTGGCATATTCCTACATGAGAGTCTAAGCAAGAGAGGAGGACTCTCAGTAAGGAAGCTGCAATAGAGTTGTAGAAAAGGTATCATATTTGACACACAATTCTGAAGTATAATTGGTTAATGTAGTAGACCACTAAATAGGGTGGGATAAGGGTGGTGAGAAGAGTAAAGAGTTGGATAACTATTTGGATAGTTTCCACAGATTAAGATGGTGTGTGCAGGAGGTAGTGCAGTTATGAGTCAAGTTAAAAATATTCTATTGGGAGGTGTAGGAGAAACAGAGAGGTAGTTCACCACGTGTACCCCTTGTCATGGGTATTATGTAGTTTCCAGTCCCAGCAATATATGGGTGATGCCACAGCACTAAAGTAAGCTCCAGTGCTGCCATAGTCCTTTATTCTCTGACTTGATGTCTCTATCTGAAAGAAAAAGTTGGCAAGGAATGGTGAAATGATGTATAAGTGAGACCTTGGCACAGCTAAAAGGAGAGAGATACTGACTTCATTGGGGTTATGTAATGCATAAGTATAAGACATGCAGATGGTGACATCTGCTATGTACTTATACAGTCAAATCTGGAGCATGAGAAACATGGTCAAGTCTTGGAAGTTAGTATGGACACCAATAATGGGATATAGATATAGAGGTATGTTGACTTTGTTTCTTTTCTCCTTCATGTATTTATATCCCTACATAGTACTGCTAGAATCAGGAACTCCAGAGATGCTTATTGTTTGATTGAATGGTTGTGGTATTCTCTGCTTCTCAAAAAAAACGTAAAGGCCTGAAACAAAGAGACCGAGATTTGTATATAAATAGTAATAATTCTTTCCCAATGTTAATATTAAAAATCCTTAAGAGCTGTGTAGTGGTCTGCCAGGATAGCCTGAGGGTGCTTCTTCCCGAGTAAGTGCTCTCTGGGTTAGAGAGAACTCGACTGGAGCCAACCTAGGCTGCTGCGTGGGAGAGGGATCAAGAACTCGTGCTGGGCTAGAGTCTCAGGAGAGAGACTCTGGGACTCTCAGAGCCGGAAGGCAATTCCAAGTGTGTTTAATCGGAAGAGCAGCTGTATTTATACTCACCAAGTAGGGTGTAAACAGGATGTGATGTAGAGAGAGTGGTGGAAATCACAGTGTGACTAGGAGAGGGGGTAGAGCAAAAAGACAGTTTGAACCAGTGGGATTAAACCAGTGCCCTGCAGGCAGGGCGGTTCTTAGGTAACTGGTTATGTAAATAGACCGCAGAGTTAAACGGGGAAGCTGGCCCAACAGTGGTCCACCTAGTTAAACAAACAAGTTACAATGTGAAAAGACCATGATTAAAGCCCCCAGTCCCCACCTGCAGGAGAAAAGCTTTATGAGTGGTGAAGCAGTGCTCAGGTGTCTCTGTCATTCTCAACATCTGGCTGTCTCTATAAAAAAATACAAATATAATAAAAATTTTAATCCTTAAACAATGCATCCTTATCTAGTGATACATCACAGGGAATTTGCTAAAATCCCCAGAGGAAAAAAAATTATACATTCAGTAGACTGGGAAAAAATTATATATAGATGTAGGTGGATTCAAAAGAATGTACCAGGAATGTGATATGAAATCTGGGCTACATCTGTCCACTCAGCTCCATAACTGCATTCAAAACTGGCAAATCAGCATTCTGCTAGCCAAAATTGAACACTGCCCACTAAAACTACACCTGAATTCCAGTTCAAAGAAGAGAAGCAGATAAATATAGATCCAAACGGTTAGGATCTTCATCATCAGATAGATATGAGTCTGACTTTGGGAAGCAGGGCTACAGAGCAGCAAGAGCTGTGTTTCTCTCCTCTCCTCCTCCGGGTCAACTAGGAATACCAAAGGAGATCACATGGGACCGAAACAAGTCAGGACTAGAACGACTTCAAGAACCCACCAAATCACCAGTGAGTGCAAACACCTGTGGCTCATGGACAGAGAGGAACCTAGGGAGAGATTAAGTGGCTACTAACAGTCCGGCAGTTACCAGTTGAGGCACCACATCCGGTCTGTTTCACCAACAAAAAGACAACTGAAGGGAGGAGAGGACTCCCCTAAGACTCAACAAATGCAACTAATAGTCACCATTGCTACTGCCCTCAGAAAATGGGGCAGTGGTGGGGGGCCCTATGATGACATCAGAGAACTAACCAGGAAACTCAGGAGAACCTCAGTGGTCTAGAGGTGGCACTGTGAGAGTCTCTTTGCATAACCACTAGATTATCTCTGCCCCACCATGCTTTATCTCTTGGTCAGGAGTCAGTGATTAAGCTAAGAAGCCTGCTTATAGTTTAAAAGCCCTCAGGCTCCCATAGCCGACTGGGAAGAAAAAGAACAAAAGAGGCTTTTAAGCCACTGAGCTCCAACTTAGGGATCAAAATAATATTGAAACAACTGTCAGTTTCCAAAACTGTGAACCCTTTAATTACCTTACTTAGACACAAGTCAATCCAGGAAAAAGTGATCAGTAATTTGAGAAGTACAGAAAGAGGAACCTCATAATATACTATATAGACTGGTTAAACCAACAAGAAGAAATATTGGAGAAATGAATCAGGACAAGAATGCAGCTAAAAGCCCCCCAAAGGTTGAAGCACAAAATAATGAGGTCAACATCCAAACACTAATTAAGGAAAATAATCACAGGAATGAGTAAAGAGTTTGAAAGAACTGTCATCAGAAATGCAGAAACAACAAATGAGACTCTGGAAGAAAACACTAATTATCTCAAGGTTATTAGAGAGCTGAAAGCTGAAATAGCTGAGCTAAGAACACAACTAGCTGAACAAGCTAAAACAGTATCAGAACAAGGTAACAAAATAGAACTCCAGAAAAAAGTAGAGGGAAGAGAGAATAGAATAAATGAGGCTGAAGACAAAATTCAAGATCAAAGAGGAATTAGAGGCAACTAGAAAAGAAGAGCTCTCAAAAAGAGATTAAGAGATTCTGAAAACAACAACAGAGACCTATGGGATGACTTCAAAAGAAATAATATACACATTATTGGCTTACCAGAGGAAAAAAGAGAGGGAGGGGAAGAAAGTATTCTACAGGACATAATAGCTGAGAACTTCTCTAGTCTAGACAACATCAAAGACATAAAGGTTCAAGAAGCCCAGAAGGTCCCAAAAAGAATTAATCCACACTTAAAGACACCAAGACACATCATATTGAGAATAGAAAGGAATAAGGATAAAGAAAGGATCCTGAAGGCTGCAAGAGAAAAACAAAGAGTCACCTACAGAGAAAAATCCATAAGATTAGCAGTAGACTTCTCCGCAAAAACACTACAGTTCAGAAGAGAATGGCAAGATATCTATTGAGAGCTCAATGAGAAAGGCTTTCAACCAAGACTACCGTATCCTGCTAGACTGTCATTCAGACTAGAAGGAGACATAAAAACCTTCTGCAACCCACGACCCTGGGTCCATGCTCCCAGAGGGATAGAGAATGGGAAAGCTATCAGGGGAGGGGATGGGATATGGCGATTGGGTGGTGGGAATTGTGTGGAGTTGTACCCCTTCTACCCTATGGTTTTGTTAATTTATCCTTTCTTAAATAAAAAATAAATTAAAAAAAAAACCTTCTCAGACAACCAACAGTTGAAAGAATCAACTATCAATAAGCCTGCCATGGAAGAAGTTCTGAAAGGTCTCCTATAAACAGTCAGACCACCATAAATATGCCATATAAAAATCTACAAGATTGGCGTTAAAATATCTTCAATCATTGCTATCAATAAAAGTCAATGGCCTGAATTCACCTATTAAAAGGCACAGATGGCTCAGAAAACACAACCCAACAATATGCTGTCTACTGGAAACCCAAGTAACTCAACAAGACAAACACAGACTCAAAGTGAAAGGATGGAAAACTATCATGCAAGCCAATAGCCCACAAAAAAGGGCAGGAACAGCTATTCTCATATCTGACACGATAAATTTTAAAATCAATAAAACTTAAAAAGATAGGGATGGATACTACTTAATGCTCAATGGATCAGTCAATCAAGAAGACTTAAAAATTATTAACATCTATGCACACAATGAGAAGCCATCCAAATACATCAAACATCTACTGAAAGAGCTACAGCAATATATTAACAGCAACACTGTCATAGTAGGGAAATTCAACACTCCACTCTCTCAACTTTACAGATCATCCAGGCAGAAAATCAATGAAGACATGAGAGAGCTAAATGAGGAAATAGATGAACTAGAACTATTGGACATTTTCAGAGTCATTCATCCCAAGAAACTGGAATACACACTTTACTCAAGTCCACATGGGTCATTCTCAAGGAAAGACCACAAAGACAGCATCAGCAAATTCAAAAGCATTGAAATCAGTCCAAGAGCATCTTCTCAGAGCACAGTGGAGTTAAACTAACAATTAACAATCAACAAAAGATTAGTAGTAACAGTCCCAAAATGTGGATGCTCAACAGTACACTAATGTTAACAACTACTGGGTCAAAGAGGAAATAAAGGAAGCAAGCAAAATGTTTTGAGAGTACAATGAAAATGAAGACAAAAGCTATCAAAATATTTGGGACACAGCTAAAGCAGTCCTAAGAGGGAAGTTCACAGCTATACAAGCACACATTAGGAAACAAGAAAAAGCACAAATAAACAGCCTGATTGCACATCTTAAAGACCTAGAAAAAGAAGAACAAAGGAACCCTAAAGCAACCAAAAGGACAGTAACTAAAGTTAGGACAGAAATAAATAACATTGAAAATAAGAAAACCATACAAAAGATCAACAAAAGTAAATGTTGGTTCTTCGAAAGAGTGAACATAATCGACAAACCATTAGCCAGACTCACAAAACAAAAAAGGGAGAAGACTCAAATAAATCGGATCATAAACGAAAGAGGAAATATCACAGTAGACACCTCAGAAATTCAGCATATCATGCAAGACTTCTATGAACAACAATATGCCACCAAGCTAGAGAACCTGGAAGAAATTAATGATTTCCTAGATATCTACGAACTTCCCAAAGTAAGTAAAGAGGAACTAGATAAAATAAACAGGCCCATCACAGCTAATGAAATTGAAACAGTTTATCAAAAACCTTTCCAAAAATAAAAGTCCCGGCCCAGATGGTTTTACAAATGAATTCTAAAAACCTTCAAAGAAGAACTAATACCTCTACTTTTAAAAGTCTTCCAGAAGATTGAAGACACTGGAATACTCCTTTCCAGCTTCTATGAAGCCAACATCACTCTGATACCAAAAGCGGACAGGGACACAACCAAAAATGAAAACTACAGACCAATATCTCCAATGAACATAGATGCTAAAATATTGAACAAAATTCTAGCCAACCAGATATAGTAGTATATCAAAAAGACTGTTCATCATGACCAAGTGGGGTTTATCCCAGGGATGCAAGGTTGGTTTAACATACGTAAATCAATCAACATGATCCACCACACCAATAAATGCAAGACCAAAAACCACATGGTCATATCAATAGTTTCAGAGAAAGCCTTTGACAAAATACAACATCCCTTTATGATCGAAACACTACAAAAAATGGGTATAGATGGAAAATTCCTTAAGATAGTGGAGTCTGTATATAGCAAACCTACAGCCAACATTATACTCAATGGTGAAAAACTGGAAGCATTTCCACTAAGATCAGGTACTAGACAGGGCTGCCCACTATCACCATTACTATTCAACATAGTGTTGGAAGTTCTTACCATAGCAATAAGGCAGGAGCAAGGAATTAAAGGCATACAGATTAGAAGAGAAGAAGTCAAACTTTCCCTATTTGCAGATAACATGATAGTATACATAGAAAAAAACCTAAGGAATCCAGCAAGAAGCTTTTGGAAATCATCAGGCAATACAGTAAGGTGTCAAGCTACAAAATTAACATTCAAAAGCATTAAATTTAAAATTAAAAATTAAAAAAATTTTAAAAAGCATTAAAATTAACATTCAAAAGCATTTCTCTATGCAAACACTAACTTAGAATAAGTTGAAATACAGAAATCAATTCCTTTTACTATAGCAACAAAAACAATAAAATATCTAGGAGTAAACCTAACCAAAGAAGTGAAAGACTTATATACTGAAAATTATGAGTCACTACTCAAGGAAATTGAAAAAGACACAAAGAAGTGGAAAGATAGTCCATCTTCATGGGTTAGAAGAGTTAACATCATCAAAATGAATATACTACCCGAGCCATATACAAATTTAATGCTATCCCCATTGAGATCCCAACCACATTTTTTAGAAGAATAGAACAAATGCTAGAAATGTTTATCTGGAACCAGAAAAGACATAGAATTGCTAAAACAATCTTGAGAAGAAAGAACAGAACTGGAGGCAACATGCTCCCAGATCTCAATGTGTATTCTAGGGCTGTTGTCATTAAAACTGCTTGGTACTGGAACATGAATAGACACCCTGACCAGTGAAATAGAATTGAGAGCCCAGAAGTTAGCCCCCACACTTATGGACATCTAATCTTTGACAAAGGTGCCCAGACTATTAAATGGGGAAATGAGAGTCTCCTCAACAAATGGTGTTGGAAAAAATGGGTTGAAACATGCAAAAGAATGAAACTGAACCACCATGGTTCACCAAATACAAAAGTAAATTCTAAGTGGATCAAGGACTTGCATGTTAGACCAGAAACTATCAGATACTTAATGGAATATTGGCAGAAGTCTTTTCCACATAAATATTGGCAGAACTCTTTTCCACATAAATTTTAAAGACATCTTCAATGTAATGAATCCAATTACAAAGAAGGCTAAGGCAATCATAAACCTATGGGACTATATCCAATTAAAAAGCTTCTGCAAAGCAAAACAAACCACTACCCAAACCAAAAGACTTCTCACATAATGGGAGAATATCTTTACATGCCATACATCAGACAAGAGGCTAATAACCAAAATATATAAAGAGCTTGCTAAACTCAACAACAAGAAAAGAAATAACCCCATCCAAAAATGGGGAGAGAATATGGACAGAACATTTACCACAGAAGAGAACCAAAAGGCAGAGAAACACGTGGAAAAAAATGCTCCAAGTCTTGTCAGAGAAATGCATATAAAGACAACAATGAGATACCACTTCACTCCTGTGAGAATGTCAAACACCAGAAAAGGTAAAAGCAGCAAATGTTGAGAGATTGTGGGGTCAAAGAAACCCTCCTGCACTGCTGGTGGGAATGTAAATTGGTCCAACTCCTGTGGAGAACAGTCTGGAGAACTCTAAGAAGGCTAGAAATGGACCTAACCAATGATGCTGCAATTCCTTTCCCTGTGATATATCCTAAGGAACACAATACACCCATCCAAAAACATGTTTGTACACATATGTTCTTAGTAGCACAATTTGTAATAGCCAAAACCTGGAAGCAATCCAAATGTCCAACAACACATGAGTGGCTGAGCAAGTTATGGTCTATATACACAATGGAATACTACTCAGCTATAAAAAATGGTGACTTCACTGTTTTCAGCCGATCTTGGATAGACCTTGAAAAATTCATGTTAAGTGAAATAAGTCAGAAACAGAAGGATGAATATGGGATGATCTCACGCTCAGGCAGAACTTGAAAAAGAATATCTAAAGAGAAAACACAAGTAGAACCTGAATTGGAATTGACATATTGCACCAAAGTAAAAGACTCTGGGGTGGGGGTGGGGGGAGGAATACAGGCCAAAAAGGATGACAGAGGACCTGGGGGGGGGGGTTCTATTGTCATATGAAAAACTGGGAATTGTTATGCATGTACAAACTATTGTATTTACTGTTGAATGTAAAACATTAATTCCCCAGTAAATAAATTTTTTAAAAACTGGCAAATCCCTGTATTTGGCTATGGAAAACATGCAGTGACTTTCAGCCTCAGCAGAGTAGACATAAATGATGAGAGGAAATAGCGGCCTAGAGAAAACTAATGTCAAGACATAATTCTAGTCTGCCTGCCCTTTCAAGGTGGAATAGTTAAAGTTGCAAAGTAAACTGAGAAAGTTAAGGAATGCAAATTACAAACGCCAATTTATGCTTAGAAAAGGATGACATTAGGGAGCTGGGCGGTAGCACTGACGGTTAAGTGCACATGGCACAAAGTGCAAGGACCACCTTAAGGATCCCAGTTTGAGCCCCTGGCTCCCCACCTGCAGGGGAGTCGCTTCACAGGCGGTGAAGCAGGTCTGCAGGTGTCTGTCTTTCTCTCCCCCTCTCTGTCTTCCCCTCCTCTCTCCATTTCTCTCTGTCCTATCCAACATCAATGGCATCAATAACTACAACAATAAAAGTAAATAAATAAAATATATTTAAAAAAATAAAAATAAAAGGATGACATTTATTTATTTATTATTTATTTGCTTTTTTATATATACCTGAGCACTACTCAGCTCTGGCTTATTGTGGTGTAGAAAATTGAACTTGAGACCTTGGACCCTCGGACATGCCAGTCTGTTTGTATGAACATTTTGCTATCTCCCCTCCCCACCACCACCACTTTTTTGTTTTTTAAAGCAAAAACACTACTCAGCTCTGTCTGAAAGCTGTGTGGAAGACTGAACCTGAGGCTTCAGGGTCTCAGGCATGAAATTCTTTTGCAAAACCATATGCTATCTCCTCCTTCCTGACTGCTTTTTAATTCAGAATACATTTAAGACTATTATGCTGCCCAAAAGCTAGATGAAAAAATAAATTTCTATATGGGCTCTTTCTGAAACAGGAAATTACCCCTACTATCTAAAATTAAAATATTCTTATATCTTATGATTCAGTGGCTTAAGTAATCACAATATGATTACTTAAGCCTGAAATATTACCTATAAAATATCATAAAAAATAGAAACATTCTACTTTCAAACAGTAGACAATACCTATAATTCAATCAGTCTGCTGAAAAATAAAGTTATAAGTTCATAAAAGTCTATAATTTCCTAATGAAATAAATATATACAGTGATAAGGGAAAAGCATCAAGAATAGAGTCAAGTATGACATCAAGACTGGTTTTAAATTTTTTAATTACTTTATTTATTACTGGATAGGGACAGAGAGAAATTGAGAGGAAAGGGGAAAATATGGAGAGAGACAGAGAGACACCTGCAGCACTGCTTCACCATTTATGAAGCTTTCCTCCTGCAGGTGGGGACCAGGGGCTTGAACCTACACCCTTGCTCACTGTAATGTGCACATTTAACCATGTGTGCCACTGTCTGGCCCAATAAAATGTTTAGTTCACAGTTCATAAGAATCTGATTATAGCTATGGACTATCCCCCTTCAAAAACTATTCATACAAATAAGTATGAGTATAGAAGTTAAGGGAATTCAGTGACTCTATGAGTCAAAATCCTAAAGAAAGGGGAGCAAGAGAGACAATTTCTATTATCCACTTGCTATTTCATTATAAATCATAATCTATACAACAATTCTAACAGGCAGTGAAGTGAAACTCTTGGTTATTTGTCTTGCTTATTTTTCTTTACATTAAGAAATGGGGGGGATTACACATCTGGTTGATGACATGTCACAATGTTCAAGGACCCGAGTTCAAGCCCCCATTCCCCACCTGCAGGGGGAAAGCTTCACAAGCAGTCAAACAGTGCTGCAGTTCTCTCTTCTCAGCCACCTCTTCCTCCTCCTTCTTCTGCTCTCTCTCCCTTTCTCTCTCCCCCTCTCTTCTGCTCTATCTCCCCCTTCCCTCTAGATTTCTGCCTGTCTCTATCAAATAAATTAATTAAAATTAAAAAAGAAGAAGAAAGAAACCACTGGGGCACAGAAGATGGCTCAGCAGGCTTAAAGTCTTACTATACATATGGCCGTTTGGTCTTTGGCAGCACATATGAGCTCTACAGATAGCACCTAGGGAACTCCTTAGATAGCAGAGTGGTACTGTGGTACCCCACTCTCTACCCACGTCTTCCTCATTCTGAGAATACAGAATAAAAGGAAGGCTGGGAGGTAGCTCAGTGATATCAGCTATACATGAAGCCCTGAGTTCATTCTCTTATACCACACATAAAAAAGTAAATAGGGGGCTAGGCAGTGGCACACCTGGTTTAATGCACATAAACACACGGACCTGAGCAAGGATCCAGGTGTGAGCCCCTGCTCCCCACCTGCAGGGGTGAAGCTTCACAACTGGTTAAGCACATCTGCATGTCTCTCTCTCTCTCTCTCTCTCTCTCTCTCTCTCCTTTTCTATCTCTCCCACCCCTCTCAATTTCTCTATCACCTATCCAGTAAAATGGATCTTAGCTGGCAGGAGCAGTGGATTTGTAGTGCTGGCACCAAGCCCCAGCCAGCACTGGAGGAAATGAATAAATAAATAAATACCACAATAGTGTTTCTATGCACAAAGAGAAAGACACTGAAAATTTAAAAATGTATCTGCAAAATATATACAAGTTCCTTGAAGAAGATTCCAAACACATACAACTCTGTAACTTGGAGTACTGTCAAACAATAAACTACTGACATATGCAGTAACATGGATTAATCACAGAAACACCATCTTATGTCAAATAAAATAGACACAAAAGACTACAAATCATATGATTCAAATTATATGAAATGTCCAGGAAGAAAAATGTATAGAGAAGCAGAAAGCAGACTAGTCATCAGCTACATCAAGAACTAAAACTAAGTCCCTTCTACAAACATAATGGGAATTTTTCTTTTTTCTGAGCCAGGGCACATGAAAAATTTTACAGTGTCTGGGCCACTTTCATTCAGGCAGAGAAATAGAGGGAGAGACATTACAGTACTAGAGTTTTCTCCAATGCCATAGTCCCTCCCATGTGATGTCAGGGCTCAAAACTGGATCATGCACATAGCAAAGCATGTACCCTACTCACACGCACATGTACAAAGCATGTGAGCTACTTCTCAAGGCCACGTGAGGGAATTTCTTGAGGTGATGTGCATGTTCTAAAGCTTCATTGCTGTTTAGGACTGTTCGGCCTTACTGAAAGTGTAGTGTAGTGTAGTGTAGTGTAGTGTAGTGTGGTGTGGTGTGGTGTGGTGTGGTGTGGTGTGGTGTGGTGTGGTGTGGTGTGGTGTGGTGTGGTGTGGTGTGGTGTGGTGTGGTGTGGTGTAGTGTACAGTTTTAATGGGTACAAATTTTTGGAAGCTATCTTTAAAAAACTATCTCCGGCAGTCTGGAAAACTCTCACAAGGCTAGACATGGACCTTCCATATGATCCAGTAATTCCTCTCCTGGGGTTATACCCCAAGGACTCCATAACACCCAACCAAAAAGAGGTGTGTACTCCTATGTTCATAGCAGCACAATTCATAGTAGCTAAAACCTGGAAGCAACCCAGGTGCCCAACACCAGATGAGTGGCTGAGAAAGCTGTGGTATAGATACACAATGGAATACTATGCAGCTATCAAGAACAATGAACCCACCTTCTCTGACCCATCTTGGACAGAGCTAGAAGGAATTATGTTAAGTCAGCTAAGTCAGAAAGATAAAGATGAGTATGGGATGATCCCACTCATCAACAGAAGTTGAGTAAGAAGATCTGAAAGGGAAACTAAAAGCAGGACCTGACCAAATTGAAAGTAGGGCACCAAAGTAAAAACCCTGTGGTGAGGGGTAGACATGCAGCTTCCTGGGAGTGGGTGTGAGGGATGGGTCACAGTCTTTTGGTGGTGGGAATGGTGTTTATGTGCACTCCTAGTAAAATGTAGTCATATAAATCACTAGTTAATTAATATGAGAGGGGGAAAATTAATTGTATGTCTCAAAGTTTTTTAAAACACAGACTGAATCTTTTTAATATATAGGCTATGTATTTGATATGCAGACTCTCTCAAAAGCCTAGACCACGTAGATCAGAAGCAACCAATAGCACAGCTATATACAAGATACTGGATACTGTACAGCAAACCACAACAAAAGGACTTTTCAAAGTTAACCCAATTACCAAATAATGTAATGATAACATTAACTATCGATTGTCTTTTTGAACCCTAAGACAGCAGGAACCTCACATCTCCACTATAGAGCCTCTACTTCCCCCAGTCCTGGAACCCTTGGATAGGGCCCACTTTCCCGTATGCCTCTCCCAATCCATATCAAATAATGTTGCATCTGCCGATCGCAACCTAATCAATGCAACAATTGTCACCTCAACATGCTTCACTTCAGACTGTGTCCAGAGACTTCACGTGTGGAATGACAACCCTTCAGCTTCATTACTCGGGTGAGACCATTCCTTTCACAGTATACTCTAATTCCATCCCAGGTGGTTCACTTTCTAACAAAGTCCCAAAACCTAGATATACACCAGTTTATATGAGAGAGAGCATATATTCACACGTATCCATAAACTACTGCAAAATATATACCTGAAAGCAAAAGTACACTAGAGTTTGCAGTGAGAACCCCCTAACACTTCCTCTCCACTATTCCAAGCTTTGGGTCCATGATTGCTCAACAATTTGTTTGGCTTCGTATGTTAACTCTCTTTTCAGTCGCCAGGTTCCAGATGCCATCAGGATGCCGGTCAGGCTTCCCTGGACTGAAGACCCCACCAATGTGTCCTTGAGCTCAGCTTCCCCAGAGACACACCCTACTAGGGAAAGAGAGAGGCAGACTGGGAGTATGGATCGACCAGTCAACATCCATGTTCAGTGGGGAAGAAATTACAGAAGCCAGACCTTCCACCTTCTGCAACCCACAAAGACCCTGGGTCCATGCTCCCAGAGGGATAGAGAATGGGAAAGCTATCAGGGAAGGGGGTGGGATATGGAGATTGGGTGGTGGGAATTGTGTGGAGTTGCACCCCTCCTACCCAATGGTTTTGTTAATTTATCCTTTCTTAAATAAAAAAAAAAAAAACTATCTCTGGAAGTAAATCAGCACCTCAAGATTTGGAAACAGATTAAGGATATTTGAATAGAGTGCTTCATAATATTTGGAATGCACTTTATAAAACTCTTCTGCACAAAGATATGAATAATCAGGTTGATTCTTTTCATGAAATCCTATTACATGAACCCACTGGACTGTATTTGTTATTATTATAAAGGGGGGTAGTCTAACAAACATCTTCCATTAACTAATCTAGAAATCTTGGTAGTAATTTCCTGTGGTCAGGAGAGAATGTGTGACTATGTGCAGTTGCTGCCCTCAACAGATACTCCATGAGGATCACTCTATCATGCTCCTCTTCCTTGCATAGTTAGAGTGGTTTGGCTTAACATAAACATCTTTTTGTCCTAAGTATTTGCTTAAGTAGAACCATCATCATTATGCCATTAGATTGAATTTTGTGTCTTAGGCCTATTTTGCTGGCTTTTGGTGCATTTATGTTTAGGTTTTATAGGGATTAACCACAGACCATTAGTGAAAACAGTACAGTGAAAATAAAACAATACTCTTCTGTATGGGAAGCCATAGGGAAAGTCTGGGCTAAGACAACTGAGATGTTAAGCAAAGTTTCCCAGACTTCTGCCCTGAGTTCCCCAAATAAACCGATAAATATCAGCTTAAAAATCAGTGAAAACACAAAGCATTTGGAACTATTTTCATAAGAAACTTCTGAATGCTTGTTGGGTAGTTGCCATCTCCCCCTGGCTTCTGCTTAACCATATGCCTATATAGGGATTTTACTGATCCAAAGCTTTGGTCTATTTACATAAATCACTTTTACATAAAGCACTCCAGGGCATTGGTGGTTCTATGATAGGATTCTCTCCTGCTCCACCCCCTCCTTGTCACACACTGATCCCTTCTTTGTCACACTCTGATTTTCACCAGTCACTTTTCTCTCCACCCTCTCTATATCACATCCTGTTTCCACCCTACTTGGAGAGTATAAAAACAGCTGCTCTTCTGATTAAAGACACTTGGAAATTGCTTTCCGGCTCCAAGAGTTCCAGAGTGTATCTCCTGCGGAAGTTGGTGCAGCACGAGTTCCTGATCCCTCTCCCACACAGCAGCCTAGATCAGCTCCAGTTGAGTTCTCTCCAACCCAGAGAACACTAGCTCGGGAAGAAGTACCCTCAGGCTATCCCGGCAAATGCTCATCTCCATTCTCCCCACTCCTGCTCATTCCATAATGTAACACCTCGCTAGAAACACACTGAAAAACAAGACATTATAATTTTATAAAACAAATACAGGTCTAAAAAGGATGGCAGAGGACCTAGTGAGGGTTGTATTGTTATATGGAAAACTGGGAAATGTTATGCATGTACAAACTATTGTATTTACTGTCGAATGTAAAACATTAATTCCCCAATAAAGCAATAATAATAATAAAATATGGAAACATGGAAAAATTATAAAACAAACACATGATTAAGCTTTTCCTTTAAATAAATATATATAAATATATATGTGGATGCTTTTTTTTTTATTTTGTTGCCCTTGTTTATCGTTGTTGTTGTTATTATTGTTGTTATTGCTGTCATTGTTGGATAGGACAGAGAGAAATCAAGAGAGGAGGGGAAGACAGAGAGGGGGAGAGAAAGATAGACACCTGCAGACCTGCTTCACTGCCTGTGAAGCGACTCCCCTGCAGGTAGGGAACCGAGGGCTCAAACCAGGATCCTTATGCAGGTCCTTGCGCTTTGCGCCAGGTGCACTTAACCCACTGTGCCACCACCCGGCTCCCTGGACGCTCTCCTTAAATATTAAATATGCCCAGAATCTCCTCCGCCAGTACCTCTAAGATTCTGATGACTGAACTGGGATGGGGATGTTAAAATATACTGGGAATAGGGAAGACTGACTTTGGAAGATCCCTGTATAACCCTTAGGATGTTGAGGGCATATAGGAGACTATAGGGGAGGATAAAGGACAACGTAAGTTCTTCAAAAAATCTACCCTGATAGGATGGGGAGACAGTATAATGGTTATGCAAAAAGACTTTCATGCCTGGGGCATCAAAGGTCGCATGTTCAATCCCCAGAACCACCACAAGCCAGACCTGAGCAGTGCTCTGGGAAAATAATAATAATAATAGTAAATAAAATCTACCCTGATTACTGTGCTCCTAAGAGTTAGATATTTCTTCCTTAATACCTCCATACTCATAACTTTGAAATAACTATGTTAGTATTCTCAGGAGGTATTGTCTTCCTCCTTTAACAGATTAAGAATATCAAAGATAAAACTGCATCTTATGCATTATTCTGCCCACAACTCCTGGAAAAATTGCTTTTTATATAGTTTTTATATAACTGAAGTTCAGTGGATATATTTAAGATGAATATAGCTAGTAAAACTGTAAAAAGGCTATTATAAAAGCTTTTATAAGTAAAATATCTATATAGTGAAATGAAATTACTGGGACCAATTACACTGACTAACAACAGACTTTACCTAAGAAAAGAATACCCACATTGGAAGAATTTTTTTCATCTGATTTTGTACTCATTATCCACATATTTATTTTTTTAAGTCAGTTGCTTATGTTAATGTGCAGCATACTATATGCCTTTAGCACCAAAAAGAGTCATGTTATCATTAGGAGTTTCTCTAATTAATGTCATGTCAAAGAAACTTTCAAGCACGCCTTAGTAATGCTTATGTAAAATTTCTCCCTGGTCATTATATCATGTCAAGTTTAAATATAGCACTTGCTGTATGTAGTGGTTTTTTTTTGTATGTAGTGTTTTTAATCCTTTGTACTGTCGCTTTTCTGTTGCTACTTGTTTTGAACCAATCTGCTATAGTGATGTCAATATTTGAAGCTACATAATAGTTTTCCTTAAAGATTAAAGATACCAATATTATAATTGTGATCTAACAAATTATAATTAGTCACACTGCACTTTTGGAAAAATTCTAATAAAATGTATCCAGTACTGTGACAAACCAAATATTTTGTATAACTTTTTTTTAAATCAAAGATCACAAGTTTCACAATATGTTAAATTCTGGTGATTAACAAAAAAGGTAACTAGTAAGAGTAAGGGGGAAATACGCCCAAAGGAGTTCCCAGTACATTTATGAACCTGGCTTCTATACACACAGAGAATATTAAGACAAGAGAAGATATTGATTAAATAAGTCACCACTAGTTATTTCATCACCCAAAAAAAGCTAGACCTAATGCCAACTGACATAGAATTGCAGATGAAAATAGCAGGCTACATTCCAGCCATTACCATTTGGTGACACCTCATTGGAAAATAGAGATAAGAAACAAAGAGAAATTGTGAAAGTTCTTTATCCTAGATAGTTAAGAGGATGTTTACTTCCACTCACCTTCGTGACTACATATTACAAGTTCTTCACTGTCTGACCTAAAGTAAACAGATCTTTCTATGATTTATGTCACTACATTTTATTTTTTCATGAAGACTCCACTGAGTCTGAAGTCTAGAAGAATGTAAATGGTCCTTAAGCAATAGGGAAGTTCAAATACCCTGGTAGGAAGAGAGCATGATTCCTTATACAAACACAATTTTCCTAAGTAATGTATAGTAACAATTTAAAAAAAAAATACAACCAAATATTTACAACATTTATTTCTCTGAAATACTTTAGATGTGGCTTTTAGATTTTTTTTTTCTTTATTCACATATTGGATTTCATCCAACAGTCCTGTAGATTAAACTAAATGACACTGTGTGCCTGGGTGATCTTATTAAGATAATCCTCAATTTCTAATTTTATAAATGTCATGAAGGACAATATGTATTCCAATAGCATTTCATTGGTCAGGGAATTGAGACAACAAAAGCAAAGATGAAAATTAGTTCTCTTGTTCTTCTTAGATATACAAATAAAGGGGCTTGCTAGGTGACTCAGTGGGGAAGCACATTTCTGGCAAGCCCTGGGTTTGATCCCCAACAGCACAAAGACTGGTGATAACTCTCTTTCTCTCCTCTATGAAAACAAATCTAAAAAAAAAAAATCCTTAAGCTAGCAAATTCCAATTCTACCATATAATAGTTTCCAATAATTGACGTTTTCTTTCTCGCATTTACTAGTCTAAAGTAGTCTAGTCCCTAATATATATTTGGGTGTTTCCAAAATCATTCTATAAAAAAAGCTAAGTTTATTACAGGTTTTAATTTAAGATGATCTATCGAAGAAATACTCACTAGGTTCCTACTTCACAGGAAGATCATACTTCAAGTGCTTCAATCCTGATCTATTGTCTTATTTTTACAACATTTTCCTTGAGATACGTAGTTCACATGCTATAAACTTCTCCCCCTTTTAAAGTATAAAATTAGCTGTTTGTAGTATATTTGGAGAGATGTGTAACTATCACCACTAATTTTAGAACATTTTCATCACCCTAAAAAGAAACCATAAACACATAGCAATGACACTCCAATTCTACTACCTCCAGTCCCTCACATCAAGGAAACTATTTTTAGTCTTGGCACTTATACTCAAGTATCTCATTCTTTCAAACAAAAACTCTATACTAAATCATCTTTGTTTTCCTTCCTTCTACTTCTTCTTCATGTATTTTTGTTTTGTTTTGTTTTGTTTTCTTTACCATATTAAGTTTCTGATTTCCCTGTGCCTTTCCTTCCAATTACCCTCAGGTACCTTAACTCTATCCATCTATATTCTATACGTTCTAATTCTTTTAAGTTCAGGGCTCAGTGATAATAGTCATTTGCTCAACATAGGTGAGGATACCAATATATTCTTCAGAGTCTGGGATTTTGACATAGATATGATAGGCCTAGACCTCTAACAGATCACTCTCTCCATCATCACTGGTCATTTCAATCAGGAACAACATCATAAACTCTCTTGTGGGCCTCTGCAAGACCTTACCCTCAATTTAGAAACTGCCCACAAACTTGCCAACAAACTTGCCCTACTCAAGGAAGACTGGTCCTGAAATGAGTGCAGCCTAAAATGTTCCTAGCCATGACCATGGAATTGGGGTTCAGACTGACAGGGATGCAGAGGTTACACAGGTTCCTGTGTTAAATATGAATAGACATGGGCCCTAGGTCAGATCAATGGGGTTTACAGTTAATGGTATTTATATTTTTTTTTCCCATAGTTGGGAGCTACTCTCTGCCCTGATCCAGTTTTCTAGTCCTACTCCCAACTCTGATACCATCTTCTCAAACAATAATCCAACCCCACCTCCATGTTAACTGTAAGGCTCAGACAATATTTGGTAAAGTCATGGGTCCCTTGGAATATACCTAACATAGGCATCATCCTAGCTTCTCCCAACATGAAGACCCCAAATTTCACCTGCTATATTCTTACCGTTAGGTTCCTGATTATTAAACAATTTATTCTGCTTTATATCTTAATGCTTTTCAGCCACCAAGTTACCTGACTTCCCTGGGCAGACAACCTTACCAATGTGTCCTGGAATCCCACATCTCCAGAGCCCTGCCCCACTAGGAAAAGAAGGAACAAGCTGGGGGTATGGATCAATCTGTCAATGGCCATGTAGAGTGAAAAAGCAACTACAGAAGCTAGACCTTCCACCTTCTGCAGCCCATAAAGATTTTTGGTCCATACTCCCAGAGGGATAAAGAATAGGGAAGCTTCCAATGGAGGGATGGGATATGGAACTCTGGTGGTGGGAATTGTATGGAATTAGACCCCTTTCATCCCATAATCATGTTGACCATTATTAAATCACTAACAAAAATTAGAGTCTAGGGTTTTCAATCTGGACTTAGTTGCAAAAGTACAGATAGAATGAAAGGGTATCTTAATGAAGGGGTATCTTAATGTCATAAGCTTTGTGAATAGTCTTAGCCCCATCCCTACCCAAAATCCATATGAAACCATTCCAGTTCTTAGCATCTAAAACAATGTCTGGCATGTAACAACCCTGTCATAAATCACTGTTAAGTGAAGGAAGAAAAAAATGTATTATTCTACAATTTGGTACATGTTTATCCTTGCCATTGAACCACCTGGTTAAAATATTATTTATTTCCCTCCAAAAATCACCTGTTAAATGGTATCTTGACACTTGGAAGATTACATCTACTGTTAGATATTAACTTGGAGACTTCCTCCTAGATTGCCAAACCTAGTGAATTCTCCAGATTCTTCTCCTAGGTAAATACCAAGCTATAAAGATTCTTCAGGTATAAGTTCCCAGAAGACAATAGCTTTTATCGTTTCCTAACAAAAAACAAAAGAGGAAATCCCTTCTTTTACAACTCACATGAGCTCTTCCACTCGTGTTTCTTATGCACCATTTCCTTATTTTACTCCTACACCAGCCGTATTCAGTCATATTTGGTGTACACAGAGAATTTAACACTTTAAGACAAGTGAGGAGATGAAGAGAGGTTCGAGTGAGCAAACTACAAGTCTCCACAAAAACCTTTTTTTAGTTCAAGTATGAAAATGAAGATAAAAAGCCAAACTGCAGACATACTGTACTCAGCAGGAGCCAAAAGCTACCTTTAAGATTGGCAGTTCCAAAAGGCATCAACAGGAATCCTCTTGGTAATTACCAGTTGGGAAATGTCATCCCATTGATTGTGACAGACATGAAGCAGCTGTGCTTTGTTGAGGGAGAACAGAGGCTGGGCCTGAGCAGTAACAAACAGCGGGCCAGCTGCAGCCTGCACTCGACTTCCTCCCCACAAAACTCCTGTTTAATTCTTGCCAAACACTGAAGCAATTAATCACACAGTACAAGTGGATCTAAAACGCCTGAAATTGCCTGTTGAAGATTAACTGAATCTATCATATTTCTAGCCTGCTTGGGGGAAGGGAGGGGAGCAGGGGCAGGGAGTGTTTTTTTCCTTGTGGAAAGATTTCTTAGTCAAATTAATTGCAAAGATCTCAGGCTAGCCATTTACATTCTGACTAGAATTTTAGAAAGTTATTGGACCAGAAATCGTAATTCAAAAGAGGCAGAGAAAAGACATACCTTATGAATTCCAGGTATAGAATAAAAGGTACACAGCTTCTGTCAATATGGTGTCCATGTAGTCTAAACAGTCATCTGAAGAGCGATTTTTATTTTTATCTTTGTATTCCCCTCCATGATTTGTTTGAAACAACTCCTTGGCACCAATATTAAACCCTTCTGGGCAGAGAATTTCAGTCTGTCAGGGGTCATCCTCGCCTCAGAAAAAAAGTAGGCATCTCAGCCATGCTGGCTCTGCCCAGCACCCTGAGGCAGTCATTCCCTCTCAAAGCCATGATGTCTTGTGCTATGAAACTTCCCTGACCAAACCGCAAAATCACATGCTGCCAGGCAGCCTCTGAAGAAACTTGCCTTTTGTGCCTGAAATGACTTCTGTGACTCCAGATTGGTGAGGGTGTGAGGAGCAGTGGGCAACCCCGGAGTAGATCACTGACCACAAGACCTGGAGTGCAGTGTCTTAATCAGACATTGTCTTACATGGTCTATGTCTTTTATAGCCATTGTCTCATATAGTCTGTATCTTATATAATCATTGTCCTTAAATATTCTCCCAAGCCAGTCAACAAGGGAAGCCCCAGGAGACTGTCATTTCATAAAGGAAAATGATCGCACGGCCTTTACCCCAACAGAGTGTCTCTTTTCACTCTCTTGTGTCTCATTTCTTTATAAATGCTGTCACCCCATGAACTAGAGGCAAGTTAATTTCTTTCTATTATAAACTACTTATAGAACATTGACTCCTGCCAAAATAACATTTTAAAGAGATTTCCATACACAAATATCTTCTTAATAACAAAAGTGTGATTTAATAACCAAAGCAAGGGAAAATGCAGTGTGAAACATTAATAAAGCACGGTCCGTTTCAGCAGTTCTGAGGATTTAAAAAGGGGAGGTGAGAGGCTAGTAGGGAGGTGGAGAATCAAGTGCCCGATGGTAGAAGAAGATGGCACTCTGCTGATGGGAGAGGGGTGATAACACCTTTTCATTCATTTATTCTTTCTTTCTTTTTTCTTTCTTTCTTTTTTCTTTCTTTCTTTTTTCTTTCTTTCTTTCTTTGTTACTTTTTTCTTTTTATTGGTCATTACTGGGACTTACCGCTCCAAGCTGACTTCTTCACTTAGAAAAACAGAGACAGAGAGAAAGGCACAATAGCACTGAAGTTTCCTCAGTATAGCAGGGGTTGAGCTCAAATATGTGTTATTCCTATGACATTATAAGCACACTATCCAAGTGAGCTATCTTGCCAACCCAAGACACCTATTTTGAAGAGATGCGATTTGTATAAACAGTCTTGTAAAACAACATTTCCTTAATAGAAATTTTTAAAATGTACATAAGCTATGGTACATATGACCTATTCTTAAAACAGAATAAAAGCTAATATTTTCTTACATGGTAGTACAAACCCAAACGATATTATAAGTAAAAAAGAAGAAGGAGACTGAGGAGAAGGAGGAGGAAGAAGAGGAAAAGAAGGGAGAGAAAAGAGAATGCTTTGAATGAGTTCATTTCCTGAAAAACAATCACACATAGAAAATAATTTCTCTTTTTTTATTGTTGTAGTTATTATTGATGTCATTGTTGTTGGATAGGACAGAGAGAAATGGAGAAAGGAGGGGAAGACAGAGAGGGGGAGAGAAAGACAGACACCTGCAGACCTGCTTCACTGCCTGTGAAGTGACTCCCCTGCAGGTGGGGAGCCGGGGGCTCGAACCGGGATCCTTCCGCTGGTCCTTGTGCTTAGCACCACCTGCGCTTAACCCGCTGCGCTACCACCCGACTCCCTAGAAAATAATTTCTATGAATTATATTAGCAGCAACAGCTGTCTTGAGGAGAAAACTTTCACTCCCTATACATTGTATTTCTGTAATGTCTGGAATTTTTATAAGAGGTCCTGGTCAGCAAATCCTAACAAAAGGATTTTTCTCAGTTAACCCAGTTACCAAATAATGTGATTATAGCAATAACTATCTATTGCCTTCTTAAACCCTAAGACAACAGGAACCTCCCACTTCCTCTATAGAGCCTATATTTCTCCCAGTCCTGGAACCTCTGGGGTGGAGCTCACTTTCCTGCATGCTTCTCTCAATTCAGACCAAATGGTATTACATCCGCCGATCCCAACCTAATCAACACAACTGGTACCACCTCAGCATGCTTCACTTCAGACTGTGTCCAGAGACATCAGGTGTGGAATGTCAACCCTTCACCCTCATTACTCAGGTGAGACCTTTCCTAGGATTTTCTAATTCCATTCCAGGAGGTTCACTTCCTAACAAAGTCCCAAAACCTAGATTTAGACCAGGTCCCATGAGATAGGACATATGTTCACATGTATCAATAAATTAGGGAAAAATATATACTTGAAAGCAAAAGTACGCAGTAGTCTGCAGTGAGTAAGTATAAAGTTCATAATGAAATAGTGTCTACTTAGATTTAAATACCCACCTCACCTACTTCCTATTATACTTCCCTCACTCACTCCCAAGGTAACCTTATTGAAGCAAGGACTGCAAAAGCTGAATAAGGGCAAGAGCCTGGCATACTTTAAGGATGACTCTTTAGTCACTATCAGACCACCACATCAGCTGGGGTCCTAGTTGGGGAGTCCTGAGAGTCCCAAGCAGACATGATGGGCCTAGACCTCGAATAAATCCCTCTCTCCATTATTACCGGTCATCTCTATCAGGAACAACACAATAGACCCTTTTGTGAGCCTCCACAGGACCTTACCTTCAGCTTGGATCAACAATGGTAGAGAATCTTCCATCCTCTGAAGGGAGGCTGGACAACATACTCTATGCTCCACCCAAGGAAGATGGGTACTGAAATTGGGGCAGCATGGAATGTTCCTACTCATGACCACAGAATGTGAGCTCAGATCTACAGAGATGCAGAGGTCATATAAGCTTCTAAACTGAATATGGGCCCCAGATCTCATCAAATCCATGGGGTTTACAGTCAACAATATTGTACACCTTTCCCATATTTGGGAGCTACTCTCTTCCTTGATCCAGTTTTCTGGTCCTTCTTCCAGCCATGACATCATCTCCCCAGACAATAACTTGGATCCACCTGCATATCAGATTTCAGGCTCAGGCAAAAAAAACAAACAAACAAAAAAAAACTAGTATAGTCACGGGCCCTTTGGAATATAGGCCTACTAGCTATCTACAAAACAGAGACTACCACCCCCAACTCTTCATTTGTACTATTCCAGCCTTTGGGTTCATGATTAGTCAACAACTTGTTTGGCTTTATATGTTAACTCTCTTTTCAGCCACCAGGTTCCAGATACCACCATGATGCCAAACAGACTTCCCTGGACAGACAACCCCACCAATATATTCTGGAGCCCCGCTTTCCCAGAGCCCCACCCCACTAGGGAAAGAGAGAGACAGGCTGGGAGTATGGATTGAACTGCCAAAGCCCATGTTCAGCGGGGAAGCAATTACAGAAGCCAGACCTTCCACCTTCTGCACCCCATAATGACCCTGGGCCCATACTCCCAGAGGGATAAAGAACAGGAAAGCTATCAGGGGAGAGGATGGGATACAGAGTTCTGATGTTGGGAAATGGGTGGAGTTGTACCTCTCTTATCCTATGGTTTTGTCAATGTTTCCTTTTTATAAATAATAAATAAATAAATAAACATCCTGTTAGTTGGGGAAAATTTTTAAGATAAAAGTAATTACTAGACAAAGCCAATCATTAGTTACAAGTTAAAAACAGAGAGAGCCTACCTCACCATTCAAAATGTGATCCCCAGAATATCAACAGCAGCACTGCCTAAGTGCTTCTTAGAAATAAAGAATTCCAGGCTTCATTCTGTGTCTATTTCATATTCATATCAAAGTGGTAACTTTGCAAAGCAGTAACTATGCATATTAACCATTGGGAGCAGGTAACATAATATTGAATTTATATATTAACAACAGCAAAAGAAAAATAGGCTAGATTTTAGACAAGCAACATTGCTCCAACAGTCTAAAATGAACAGAATCCAATTGGCAAAGAATGTCCTGAAAATAAATCATATAACATACGTATAAGCTCATTGTCCAGATTGAAATATAAACACTAGTGGAGAAATGTGTATGACTCCTACTGGAGTTTTCTGGTATTTAAAATTATAGAAGTTTATTTACAAACAGTGGCACTGTGGATCAAGGTTTATGAACTCTCCTGTAATATACTTTCATTTCATTCTAGGTCTGTGTGACCTGTGTGGAAATGACATACAAATTTTATTCATAAATCTATTTATAAGTTGGATTGAAGGAACTTGTGTTGAAGATGTAAAACCCTTTGAGGGAGATTTATCTTGTGTTTCCTTGGGAACAGGAGATTCACATACTGCCAAGAAGAGAAAATAACACACCATGCTGGTCATTTTCTGAAGGAGAAAAAATAAAAGGCTAGATACCAAAAAAAAAAAAAAAAGGAAGAAGAAAGAAAGAAAGGAGGTGCTTTGAAGTAGCATTACATGCATGACTTTGGTGAACAGCCCTGGAGGCTGGGGAGAGAGGGTGCACTGACCATTTAAGAACGGGGCCAGTCGTGCTTACAATCCTGGAGACTGCCACACATCTGGAACATTTCAAGAAAGGCCTGGGAGATAAGATTGACAGCATCATGTCAGACACAATTAGAGGAACCAGGGTTTCAATCCCTGATATGTAAGATGAAAGTAAAGAAGGACAAAAGCAGAAATAATAGCAACCCTTTAGATAAAAGTGAATAGGACAGAGATATTTGTGAACTAAGAACGATCCACCAAAGTCACTCTCCTTTGAACCCTGCAATGTCTTGACAACCCTCATTGACATTCCAACACTTGGACCTAAAGAAAGAACTTAGAATATTCCATCCAGGGATACAGTCCTTATTATTGCTCAACACTTCTAAAATAGTTTTATTATAGCTTGTTAGTTGATCTTCACAATACCTAAATAAAAAACGTTTGGAAATCATGTTTAAAATGTCATTCTAATAGTTCTATTTTCACACAAAAATATAAAAAGAGCTTCTGGCTACAAGATCAAAGGAGTCTCATTACTAGAATCATCTAATACAAAGTCTTTTTCTCTTGGATTTAATGTCCCACTTCAACTTTTTAAGTCTTCAATTTTTTAAGCCAGTGTTTACTTGGCTAGTAACTGAATTAAATGCAAAGATATTTATTTCACCACTTTCAAGTAAAGACTTGAGGACACTTTTAGCCAAAAAAAAATCTGCATAATTAACAGAAAAGAAATGTAAAAATATATATAATGGCCCAAGAGAAAGAAAACAGCAAATGAGACCATTCTGTGCTGTTAGGTTTGTAAGATTGCTATGAATGAGTCCAAACATGAACCTGGTCTTCCTGATAGTCTATAATTGTCATCATTATCCTGAAAAATATTTAAACCTCTATCTATGGAGTTATGTATAAAAATTACCTCTATGTTCTTGCTTTTGCTAATATTATGGAAAAAATCTGAGTCACTATTGATCTCTGCCCTCTTTGAAATTCTGCAGCACTGACTCTGCTACTCAGAATACGTTCCTGGGATGAGTATCCCTGGCATTACCTGAGAGCTCATTAAAAACGTAGGTTCAGGAGGTGCATTTTATCAAGATCCCCAAGCAATACAAATGCACACAGAAGCCTGAGAAGCACAGATCTGTTACCACAATTGCTTTCTCTTTATATAGATTTTAGTATGTGTAAACATAATCTCGCAGCAAAATTATCAGTCAGGGCAGAAGCTAATTCATTCTCTTTTTCCCATGACTCCAAGAGCATTGTTAGAGTTAAATAAAAACAAATGCAATGTAATGAATTACCAGGAAATGACAAAAATGAGACAAAAAGGATCAAAATCTATTCATACAACACAATATTACAGTATAGATTTATGATATAACAACTTTATATATTTTCAAATAGCAGCAGTCTTATTTTATTATATAGCAGAACTTCTTCACAGCTCAATGGGATGGATAGTACTACCCTTATTTTATGAACAAGGAAACAGATTTGAAGTTAAACTAATTGTATGATTCAACTGCTAAAAAGTAGTAGAACTATCATTTAAACATAGACTAATTATAGAGAGCACATTTTTTAGCCATACATATCTTATCAGAGCTTCTAACCTTTGAGTTTCTGAGTAACACAAGATTACAGAGCGAAAAGAAACAGACTATGGAACTATATACTGAAACTAGAAACTAGGAAGGCTCACAGTGGATCAGGTGACTGGATCTGAGTTGCTACGTGTTCAAACTGAAGCAATCTTACATTCTTGTGGCTCTAAAATAAGTGTGATTCTATAAATTTGAAAATTATATTCTAGATCAATAGAAATAAGACCATGATAAATGAGTAGGAGAATAACAAATGGCTCCAAACAACAAAGTATTTAATGAATATTCATTCCTGGGGATGTTTCTAACCATAAAACTGTCTGTTTCTCCAGACAACAGCTGTCAAACGTACTTCATCCTCTTTGCAAATAAACTGGTGCTCCACTAGGTTAATGTGAACCAAGGGCCCCTTCAGGTGGGACGTGAACAGACCGTTATGATAAATTTGTCATGCCACATTACATAGTCTTTCCTGATATAAAAATGTAAAGGAAGATAGCAGATGTGTGTATTTACTTAGGTGTGGGATATGTGTATTGGGATGTTATCCCATGTGAAGGCAGATATGTAGATGAAAACTACATGATAGGTGGAGGAAGAAGAGATGTGCAGTGCACCAAAGTAAAAGACTCTGAGATGGGTGGGAGGATTCAGGTCTTGAAACATGAAGGCAGTGGAGGATCTAGTGGGGGTTGAATTGTTATGTGGAAAACTGAGAAATGATACACATGTATAATCTATTGTATTTTACTGTTGACTGTGAACCATTAATCCCCCAATAAAGAAATTTTAAAAAATAAAAATAAAAAAGAAGAGGGTACATTCTGCCTTCAGGAACTTCAATTATTTTTTTCTATTTTCTCCATACTCAGCAAGCACTCTGGCACTTAGAAGACATATAGTAACTTTTATTGGGTTGCTTATCTATTGTGTGATGGTGTTTAAGCCTAAGCTTGACATATCTGCTTTTGAGTACAATACTTACCAGAGCAATGATTTTAAATTCTCTTACCTAGCTACTCTCCATTTTCTCATCTGTAAAGTGTTAAAGTATCAAATGAGTCAATACATGTAAATCACTTAACATGACCTATGTTACATTAAGTATCCAGTAAATATTACTATAGATTATCAACTTCATTTTTCTCCAGGGTTATCGCTGGGGATTAGCAGCATACACTACAAATCCGCTGCTCCTGGAGGCCATTTTTTTTCCATTGGATAGGACAGAGAGAAATTGAGAGAGGAGGGGAAGGCAGAGATGGGGAGAGAAAGATAGACACCTGCAGACCTGCTTCACCACCCGTGAAGCAACTCCCCTGCAGATGGGAAGCCAGGAGCTCAACCCGGGATCCTTGCATGTGTTCTTGCAATTTGTACTATGTGTGCTTAACCCAGTGCGCCACCAAAGGGCCCCCTCAACCTTTTTTTTTTTAGATATTCTCACTCCATCTTTTATTTTTATTTATTTATTTTCTTTCTATTTCATTTGATAGGACATACAGAAATTGACAGAGAAGGAGAGAGGCAGAGAGATATTTTCTGGCATGCTTCACCAACCCCCTGCAGGTGGGGGACAGGGTCTGTAACCCAGGTCCTTGCGCACGGTGACATGTGTGCTCAGCTGGGTGCAAAACTGCCCAGCAACTTTCTAGTGAGGCTACTTACAACCTCAGATTTTACCCATGATAGTTAGACTAGTTTATAATTTTTCACATGTACAGACAAAAGGAGGGAAGTGGGGGCTCCTTGAAGGTGTGGTTTATGGAGTAGCAGCAATCAGTCTTCCTAATACAACTATTGTACACAACAAGAGATCGAACTGGACACATAATCTAAAGCTGAAAAATATCTAAAGCCTCAGGTCGGTGGTAGCACGCTCGGTTGGGAAAACGAGAGTGGGTTGGAAGTCACAGTCAAACAAGAGCTCTGGGCAGATGGCGCTCAGCACTGGCCCACACCATCTTGAACAGTAATGCAGTAATCAGACTCCCCAGAAGAAAAGAAATTGGATCTTAAAACCTCTCAATCTTTTATAATAATAAAAATAAAAAATCTTTTTATTTTTATTATTATCTTTTATGAGTGTTCACTTTTGTTCTTTCTCAGTCTGAGTTTAAGACAAAGACAAAACTCAGCCCACAAGACAGCCCAAAACACTCTCCCCCACCACCCACTGCCACAGATTCAAGTTAAGTGGAAAGCAAAGACCACAACAGCACCACCTGCTGGTCAACAATAACCAACACCACACATGTGAAAGCAAAAAGGTAGCATGCAACGTCACAGAAAGAAGTAAATCAGATGAAATCCAAGAAATTCCAGATGCAGAGAGACTATCAGAGACAGAGTATAGAAAGCTTATAAGAACTCTACAAGAATATAAGCAAGAGCTGAAAGAGTATTTTACTTTGGAATTTGATAAGAAGCTACAAAGTTAAGCAGCATGAAGGAAAAATTTCAAACAGAAATTCAAGGACTGAAAGATACCTTTAGTGTAGTTCAGTCTCAGGTAGAAAGCTTAGGAAATAAACTCACACATGCAGAAGAAAGAATTTCCAATCTAGAAAGCACAATTATCCCACTCTTTGAATTCAAAGATGAGAGAGAGGAAAGGTTTAGAAAGAATGAAGCTACTCAGAGAAGGTGGGTTCATTGTTGTTAATAGCTGCATAGTATTCCATTGTGTATATATACCAAAGCTTTCTCAGCCACTCATCTGTTGTTGGGCACCTGGGTTGCTTCCAAGTTTTAGCTATTATGAATTGTGCTGCTATGAACATAGGTGTACATATATCTTTTTGATTGGGTATTATGGAATCCTTAGGGTATATCCCCAGGAGAGAAATTACTGGGTCAGATAGAAGGTCTATGTCTAGCCTTGTGAGAGTTCTCCAGACTGCTGTCCACAGAGGCTGGACCAATTTACATTCCCACTAGCAGTGCAAAAGGGTTCCTCTGTCCCCACAGCCTCTCCAACATTTGTTGCTGCTGTCCTTTTTGATGTATGCCATTCTCACAGGAGTGAGGTGGTATCTCAATGTTGTCTTTATTTGCATTTCTCTGACAATCAGCGACTTGGAGCAGTTTTTCATATGTTTGTTAGCCTTTTGGATCTCCTCTGAAGTGAATGTCTTGTTCATATCCTCTGCCCATTTTTGAATACCAGGGCAAAATATATACCTGAAAGCAGAAGTACACAAGAGTCTGCAGTGAGTATCCCCCAACATTTCATCTGCACTATTCTAGCCTTTAGGTCCATGATTGTTCAACAATCTGTTTGGCTTTGTATGTTAACTCTCTTTTCAGCCACCAGGTTCTGGATGCCATCATTGTGCCAACCAGACTTTCCTGGACTGAAGACCCCACCAATGTGTCCTGAAGCCCTGCTTCCCCAGAGACTCACCCTACTGGGGAAAGAGAGAGGCAGACTGGGAGTATGGATTGACCTGTCAATGCCCATGTTCAGCGGGGAAGCAATTACAGAAGCCAGACCTTCCACCTTCTGCATCCCACAACGACCCTGGGTCCATACTCTCAGAGGGATAGAGAATGGGAAAGCTATCAGGGGAGGGGACAGGATATGGAGATTGGGTGGTGAGAACTGTGTGGAGTTGTAAGCCTCCTATCCTATGGTTTTGTTAATGTCTCCTTTCTTAAATAAATAATAATAAAAAAGAATGAAGCTACTCTCTGAAATTGCAGACTCCATAAAAAGGTTGAATATATGAGTTATACAGGGATACCTGAGGAAGTAGACCAGGTCAAAGGTCCAGAGGTAATTTTCAAAGAAATTTTAGATGAAAATTTCCCTCACCTAGGCAATCCTCAGAACATACCTAATTTGGAGGCAGATCAGTCATCCAGGTTCACAAATCCAAAATGACCAAGGCACATTATTATAAAATTATCAAAATTCAACAACAAGGAAAAAAATTTGCAGGCTACTAGGGAAAGGAAAGAAGTTACATACAAAAGGAGAAATATCAGACTCTCATTAGATTTTTCTTCACAAACCCTGAAGGCAAAGAGAGAGTAGAATGACATATTCAAGGCACTAAAAGAGAGGGAACTTCAGCCACAAATTCCGTATCCTGCAAAATTATCCTTCAGGCATGAGGGAGAAATAAAGGTATTCCCAAATATGCAAAAACTAAAGGAATTTGCTATAATCAACCCCACCTTACAAGAAATACTGGATATATTCCTACAGGAAAGGAGGAAGCAAAGGAACACACGTTCTCAGCAAAGTGAACAGCAGTAGACTAGAAACAAAAACACAAAAAAATTGGAAAGAACAACAAGAAAATAGGAGAGGGAATTAAAAGACAAAGAAGCCCTATCAAATGTTTGTTAATCAAGATCAACTTAAAAAAGACTTTTCTATATACACAATGCTAGTTATTACACACAGGGTAACCACAAAACAAAACAGGGAACAGAAATTTACAGAAAACACAAGAAAAATCAGTGAGGAATTCACTACAAAAACTCATCCACACAATAAGTTAGATAGAAACAAATGGACAAAGACTCAATCATTTAAAATAAACTCAAAACAAAAATCAGAATGGACATAAGTAAACCGCATATATCAATAATCGCCTTAAATGTGAATGACCTAAATTCACCTGTCAAAAGACTCAAAGTAGCCAAATGGATTAAAGAACAGGATCCATCGATTATATGTCTTCAATAAACACAGAGCCAAAGAAAAGACAAATGGAAACCGAATATAAGAGGTTGGAGCAAGATGTTCCAAGGTAATAACTCACAAAAAAAGGGCAGGGACAGCTATCCTATTCTCTGATAAAATAGACTTTCAGGCAAAGAAAGTAATCAATTTCTACGACCTAGTGCTATCAAGTTTTTCATATTCACATACCCAAATCCTAAGAGAATATAGCTAATAAACAGGTTACCTGGAAACTCAGGTTTAATACTGAATATTTTCATGAGTGGTGACAAGAAGAGAAATGAATTCAGCATACCACAACGGAAGAATTAAGCCCTACTGGGTAGCAGAATTTCTGGTCATTGTAAGTGTAACCATTGTGATCTTAACAAGAAGCAGTTCAGTACAATGGTTAACAGGAGTTGGAAAACTATGATGTGGGAGTCATATCCTTTAAGGTTGGGTAATACAGCCCTCAAGCTAAAAGTGGCTGTTACATCCTTACAGGTTGTTATGGAAGAGACAGCAAATCAACAGAGATTCTATGTTCTATCAAACTTCAAATATTATGGGCTCCACTTTCCATAAACAGTTTGTGAATCTCTTGTGCCTAGAACAAAGTGAGCCTCTATATCAGGTTACTTGTATTACCTATGTTGAAACAAAAAGAAGAAGAGTGAGGTTGGTTTAAATGTGATTATCTGCATTCCCCCAAACTCAGTATAAAGTGTAGTCCCTATCAGATGCTCAGTAGGTATGTTAGCTAGAGAGTAATAGATTATTTGATTTTGGAATGCATTTTACTCTTTTCAGTAAATTCATGTTCCAAATTAAAATTGTACATGTTGGCTAAGTAAGTTTTTAAAAACACCAATTTTTACATGCCTGTGTAAGTATTAGAACATGTACGAAAGAAATGTCTAGAATTTGCTTCCAAAACCAGTTATAAATAATTGGACCTGTTACTAAAACAGAAAGAGAGAGAGAGAGATGAGTCTCCCATGCAGAAAGATTCCAGATAAATTACTCTCCCAAGAAAGAAGAATATTGCTTCCCTCTTCTCAGCAAGGGCTACAAAGAGTAACTTTGCCATTATGGAGGTGGGATGAGAAGGGATAAAGAAACTGGGGAAATCTGACAAGAATTATCTCAGCCCCATGATCATGGCCAAATGGTTGACACTGGCACTTAGAAACACATTAATAAATAGCATGTATCCATGATTTTATATAATGAATAGCTAGTGTTTTCCTCCAAACAAGCCCTAGCCCCCTGATTAAAATGTCCAATGAGAAGCATTCTATAACTGACCATTATACCTCAAAACTGTCCAAAAGAGCCATGAAACATCCATGGGTAAATGACCTCACTAATGTGTCCCAGAACCTCACCTCTCCAGAGCCCTACTCCACAGAGACAGGCTGGAGGTATGAATCAACCTGCCAATACCCATGTCCAGTAAAGAAGCAATTACAGAAACCAGACCTTCCACCTTCTGCACCCCAAAAATAATGATCCATACTCCCCGTAGGGGAGAAATGATAGGAGGAAGATGACTAGAGGGCTCTGAACTCCAGCTCCAACAGAAATCAGAGAGAGAAGAGGAGAAAGGGAGGGACATTTAGATGTAGTGATAGGTGTATGTGCAGCTTGGAAAGGAAGAAGTGACTTTAAAAAATGGGAGGGGCCCCACACCTATGGGCATCTAATCTTTGATAAGGGGGCCCAAAGTATTAAATGGAAGAAGGAGGCTCTCTTCAATAAATGGTGTTGGGAAAACTGGGTTGAAACATGCAGAAGAATGAAACTGAACAACTTTATCTCACCAGAAACAAAAATCAACTTCAAATGGATTAAAGACCTGGATGTTAGACCAGAAACAATCAAATACTTAGAGGAAAACATTGGTAAAACACTTTCCCACCTAAACCTCAAGGACATGTTTGATGAAACAAATCCAATTACAAGGAAGACTAAAGCAAAAACAAATAAATGGGACTACATTAAATTGAAAAACTTCTGCACAGCCAAAGAAACTATCACACAAACAAAGAGACCCCTCACAGAATGAGAGAAGATCTTCACATGCCATACATCAGACAAGAGACTAATCACCAAAATATACAAAGAGCTCAGCAAACTTAGCAACAAAAAAGCAAATGACCCCATCCATAAATGGGCAGAGGATATGAACAAAACATTCACTACAGAGGAGATCCAAAAGGTTAACAAACATATGAAAAACTGCTCCAGGTCGCTGATTGTCAGAGAAATGCAAATAAAGATAATACTGAGATACCACCTCACTCCTGTGAGAATGGCATACATCAAAAAGGAAGGCAGCAACAAATGCTGGAGAGGCTGTGGGGACAGAGGAACCCTTTTGCATTGCTGGTAGGAATGTAAATTGGTCCAGCCTCTGTGGACAGCAGTCTGGAGAACTCTCACAAGGCTAGACATGGACCTTCCATATGATGCAGTAATTCCTCTACTGGGGATCTACTCCAAGGACTTCATAACAACCAACCAAAAAGATGTGTGTATTCCTATGTTCATAGCAGCACAATTCATAATAGCTAAAACCTGGAAGCAACCCAGGTGCCCAACAACAGATGAGTGGCTGAGAAAGCTGTGGTATATATACACAATGGAATACTATGCAGCTACTAAGAACAATGAACTCAACTTCTCTGACCCATCTTGGACAGAGCTAGAAGGAATTATGTTAAGTGAACTAAATCAGAAAGATAAAGATAAGTATGGGATGATCCCACTCATCAACAGAAGTTGAGAAAGGAGATCAGAAAGGGAAACTAAAAGCAGGATCTGACTAAATTGAAAGTAGGGCACCAAAGTAAAAACCCTGTGGGGAGGGGGAGGATGGACATGCGGCTTCCTGGGCCAGCGGGGGCTGGGGGGTTGGAGGGGTGGGGGTGAGGGTGGGTGAGTGGGATGGGACACAATCTTTTCGTGGTGGGAATGGTGTTTATGTACACACCTATTAAATTGTAGTAATATAAATCACTATTTAATTAATATGAGGGGGGAAATTGATTGTATGTCTAACAAAGGGACTTTTCAAAGTTAACCCAATTACTAAATAATGTGATATTAACAATAACTATCCATTGTCTTCTTGAACTCTAAGACAGCAGGAACCTCACATTTCCACTATAGAGCCTAAACTTCCCCCAGTCCTGGCACCCTAAGGTAGGGCTCACTTTCCCGTATGCTTCTCCCAATTCTTATCAAATAATATTGTATCTGCTGATCGCAACCTAATCAACACAAGTGCTACCTCAACATGCTTCACTTCAGACTGTGTCCAGAGACTTCACGTGTGGAATGACAACCCTTCAGCTTCATTACTCGGGTGAGACCTTTCCTTTCATAGTATTCTCTTAACTCCATCCCAGGTGGTTCACTTCCTAACAAAGTCCCAAAACCTACATATAGACCAGGTTCCAGGAGATATAGCATATGTCCACACGTATTCATAAACCAGGGCAAATATATACCTGAAAGCAGTAGTACACTAGAGTTTGCAGTGAGTACCCCCAACACTTTATCTCCACTATTCCATCATTTGGGTCCATGATTCTTCAACAATTTTTTTGGCTTTGTATGTTAACTCTCTTTTTAGCCCCCAGGTTCCAGATGCCATCAGGATGATGGCCAGGCTTCCCTGGACTGAAGACCCCACCGATGAGTCCTGGAGCTCCGCTTCTCCAGAGACCCACCCTACTAGGGAAAGAGAGAGGCAGACTTGGAATATGGACCGACCAGTCAATGCCCATGTTCAGTGGAGAAGCAATTACAGAAGCCAGACCTTCTACCTTCTGCAACCCACAATGACCCTGGGTCCATGCTCCCAGAGGGATAGAGAATGGGAAAGCTAGTGGGGAGGAGACGGGATATAGAGATCGGGTGGCAGGAATTGTGTGGAGTTGTAGCCCCCCATCCTATGATTTTGTTAATGTCTCCTTTCTTAAAAATAAATAAATAATTTAAAAATAAATAAATAAATAAAATGGGAGGGGGGCAAATATAGACAGATAGTTGCAGAAATAATAGTTAACCCATATCTGCAACCTTGGAAGAACTGCTGGAGTTTACAATGGAGGGACTGAGGACCCAAAACTCTGGTGGTGGGACAGTGCAGAGTTGTACCCCTGTTATCTTGTAATTTTGTGAAGCATTATTAAGTCACTAATAAAAATAAGTCATGAAAGACAAGGGAAGTCTGAATAACAGTCATAGCCAAGAGGAGAATAAAGAAATTTGACAGCTAAGTACAATGTGGTGCCTGAGTGGGAGCTCAGGGTTAGAAAAGGACATTAGATTAAAACTAAGGAAATCTTTTTTGGCTTATCTCACTTAACATGATGTCCCCATGTTCCATCTAAGATGATACAAATATGACTTCACCATTTTTAACAGCTGACTAGTATTCCATGATGTGAATATACCTCAATTTTTTTCTATCCACTCATCTGTTGTTGGACATCTGGATTGTTTCCAAGTTTTGGGGATTACAAATTATGCTGCTATGAACACAGGTATACATAAATCTCTTCTGATAGGTGCTTTTGTTTCCTTTGGATATATCCCCAGGAGAGAAGTTTCTGGATCATTGGGTAAGTAAGTCTATTTATAGTGTTCTAAGATATCTCTAGCATTCCACAAAGGTTAGACCAACTTATACTCACACTAGCAGTGATGAAGTGTTCCTTCCCCACCCCCATCTCCAACATTTGTTGTTAGTGTCTTTTTAATGTAAGACATTCTCACAGGTGGGAAAGTAGCAGGAGGAAGAGGTAGAAGAGAACTTCTGGGGTATGGTGCATAATGAAATCATACTCATGCATCAATGGCTGCACTAAAAAGAATTAGCCCTCCTCAAAAAAAATCTAAGGAAAGCTAAAGTAACTACAAATTTTAGTTATTACCATATTAGTATCACCTAGCTAATTAGTATCACCTAGCCAATTATATTATATATATATAATTGTATATTATAGAATTGTATATATATATAATTGTATATATACAATTATATAATTGTATATATAATTGTATACAATTGTACAATATACAATTGTATATATACAATATATAATTGCATATATATAATTGTATATATAATTGTATATATATAATTGTGTATATATAATTGTATATTAGTATCACCTAGCCAATTCATCATGTTAATATTATATGCTAAGATTAGAGACATTTGTAGCCTGGGAGCTGACAAAGAAGATAAAGCATTGGGCTCTGAAGCATGAGATCCTGAGCTTGGTCTCCAGCATCACATGTGTCAGAGTGATATTCTGGTTCTTTCTCTTCTTCTCGCTTACCATTAGTAAATACTTAAAAGAAAAAATAGAGGCAATTAAACAAGGGAACTCTGCACTATCTTCACAATTGTTTTGGAAAGTAAATTGTTCTAAAGACAAAGAAGGTAAATTTAGAAAATATGTAGGGGTAGAACTGATGAAGAAATAAATAAACATGATTTGGCCCATAATAATTATTGATTTCTGGGGAGTGAGTATGGAGACATTCATTACACTGCTCTATCTGAATATGTTTGAATTTTCTTTTTTTTTTATTTCTTTATTGGGGAATTAATGTTTTACATTCAACAGTAAATACAATAGCTTGTACATGCATAATATCCCCCAGTTTCCCATATAACAATACAACCCCCACTAGGTCCTCTGTCATCCTTCATGGACCTGTATTCTCCCCACCCACCCACCCCAGAGTCTTCTACTTTGGTGCAATATGCCAATTCCATTTCAGGTTCTACTTGTGTTTTCTTTTCTGATCTTGTTTTTCAACTTCTGCCTGAGAGTAAGATCATCCCATATTCATCCTTCTGTTTCTGACTTATTTCACTTAACATGATTTATTCAAGCTCCATCCAAGATCGTCTGAAAACGGTGAAGTCACCATTTTTTACAGCTGAGTAGTATTCCATTGTGTATATAGACCACAACTTGCTCAGCCACTCATCTGTTGTTGGACATCTGGGTTGCTTCCAGGTTTTGACAATTACAAATTGAGCTGCCAATAACATATGTGTACACTGATCTTTTTGGATGGATGTGTTGGGTTCCTTAGGATATATCCCCAGGAGGGGAATTGCAGGGTCATAGGGTGGTAGGTTCATTTCTAGCCTTCTGAGAGTTCTCCAGACTGTTCTCCACAGAGGTTGGACCAATTGACATTCCCACCAGCAGTGTAGGAGGGTTCTTTTGACACCACACCCTCTCCAGCATTTGCTGCTGTTACCTTTTCTGATGTATGACATTCTCACAGGAGTGAAGTGGTATCTCATTATTGTCTTTATTTGCATTTCTCTGACAGTCAAAGGCTTGGAGCATTTTTTCATGTGTTTCTTGGCCTTTTGGATCTCTTCTGTGGTGAATATTCTGTCCATGTCCTCCCCCCATTTTTGGATGGGGTTATTTGTTGTCTTGCTGTTGAGTTTGGCAAGCTCTTTGTATATGTTGGTTATTAAACCCTTGTCTGATGTATGGCATGTAAAGATCTACTCCCATTCTGTGAGGGGTCTCTTGGTTTGGGTAGTGCTTTATTTTGCTGTGCGGAAGCTTTTTAATTTGATGTAGTCCCATAGGTTTATAATTGCCTTAGTCTTCTTTATAATTGGATTCGTTTCATTGAAGATGTCTTTAAAATTTATGCAGAAAAGAGTTCTGCCAATATTTTCCTCTAAGTATCTGATAGCTTTTGGTCTAACATCCAAGTCCTTGATCCACTTGGAATTTACTTTTGTATTTGGTGAAATACAGTGATTCAGTTTCATTCTTCTGCATGTTTCAACCCATTGTTTCCAACACCATTTGTTGAAGAGACTCTGCTTTCCCAATTTAATAGTCTGGGCCCCTTTGTCAAAGATTAGATGTCCATAGGTTTGGGGGCTAACTTCTGGGATCTCAATTCTATTCCACTGGTCTGTGTGTCTATTCATGTTCCAGTACCAAGCAGTTTTGATGACAATGGCCCTATAATACAGTTTGAAATCTGGGAATGTGATGCCTCCGATTCTGTTCTTTTGTCTCAAGATTGTTTTAGCAATTCTATGTCTTTTCTGGTTCCAGATAAACATTTGTAGCATTTGTTCTATTCTCCTAAAAAATGTGCTTGGGATCTTGATGGGGATAGCATTAAATTTGTATATGGCTCTGGGTAGTATATTCATTTTGATGATGTTAAGTCTTCCAACCCATGAACATGGAATATCTTTCCACTTCTTTGTGTCTTTTTCAATTTCCTGAATTTTCTTTTTTAAAAATACTTTATTTATTATTGGATAGAGACAGAGAGAAAGTGTGAGGAAAGGGGGAGATAGAGAAGGAGAGAGACAGTGAGACACCTGTTGCCCGGTTACCACTCATGAAGATTTCCCCTGCAGGTGAGGACTAGAGGCTTGAACCTCTATGGGTCCTTGCACACCATAATGTGAGTGCTTAACTAGGTGCTTAACAACTACCTGGCCCCTTGTTTAAAATTTTCTATTTGAAAGTTTTTCTTTAAATGCCCTTAAATAAAAAAGAGGGAGTTGGGCAGTAGCGCAGCGGGTTAAGCGCACGTGGCACAAAGCACAAGGACCAGCTTAACGATCCTGGTTGGAGCCCTCAGCTCCCCACCTGCAGGGAAGTCCCTTCACGAGTGGTGAAGCAGGTCTGCAGGTGTCTATCTTTCTCTCCCCCTCTCTGTCTGTCTTCTTTCTCTCTGTCCTATCCAACAACAACTAAAACAATAAAACAAGGGCAACAAAAGGGAATAAATATTTTTTTTAAATCTTAAAAAAGAAAAGAAAAAGAAAAAAGAAGAGTTTCCTAGGAAATCGGACAGCATTTGAGCAGAGACTTGTAAGACTGGGCCCCAGGTTTAATCTCTGGCACCACATATTGCAGGTCTAAGCAGTGATTTAGTCTCTCTCTCTCTCTCTCTCTCTCTCTCTCTCTGTCTCTCTCTCTCTCACACACACACACACACACACACACACATACACACACACACACACACTTTCACTTCTTACACATAAAAATAATCTTTTAAAAAAATTTAAAGGCTTAGGGAATGTTAGCCTTGATTACGCTTTTCCCTCACAATTCTACCTAAACAATAATAAAACAACAATTTCTAAGAAACATTAAAAGTAGGTTTGGCTCTGAGGCTGATGGTGGTACACTCAGTTAAACACACGTTACCATGTGCAAGAACCCAGGCTCAAGTGCCAGGTCCGCAACTGCAGGGAGGAAGCTTTGCAAGCAGTGAAGAAATACTACAGGTGTCTCTTTCGCCCTCTCTATCTCCCCCTTTCTTCTAGATTTCTCTCTGTCTCTATCCAATAAACAAAAATTAATTTTTAAAAATAGCTTTAAAAAGGGTTGTTCAGTGGCTCAGTGGATAAAGCATTGGACTCTCAAGCATGAAGTCCTAAATTCAATCCCCAAAAGCACATGTACCAGAGTGATGTCTGGTTCTTTCTCTCTCCTCCTATCTTTCTCAAGAATAAAGAAATAAAATCTTTAAAAGAAAAAAAAGGAGTTTTAAAAAGGCTTGGTTTTGAGGTGCCAGTTCAACAGAAGACACAGTTTGTTTACTAAATAAAGTCTTCTCATCTGACATTTGCAGTCCCTGAAGACAGTTGTAATCTCTAAAGAAACATACATATTTAGATACGAATTCATAGATCGCATGCTTACTCCTAATTAAATCATTTAACATAAATATTCCAGAGTAGTCCCACCATCTACCTTTAGGATGACTGCTTTAAATTACTTTGCTAGCTTCATCCACTAGCATTAGGATCAAATCTGTGCTAGTGGGCTGGTGTGTGTAATTCAATAATCACCACAGAATTCCTAATTCAAGGGCCATGCAGTAGCACACCTGGTTAAGCGCACAAGGTTCAAGCCCCTGGTCCCCGCCTGTAGGGGGAAAGCTTCACAAGTGGTGAAGTAGGGCTGCAGGTGTCTCTCTCTCTGTCTTCTTCCCCCTTAATTCCTTTCTGTTTCTATACAATAGTAAATAAATAAAAATAAATAAATAAGGGAGTCAGGCGGTAGCACAGTGGGTTAAGTGCATGTGGCACAAAGCGCAAGGACTGATGTAAGGATGCTAATTAGAGCCCTCAGCTCCCCACCTGCAGGGGAGTCGCATCACAAGTGGTGAAGCAAGTCTGCAGGTGTCTATCTTTCTCTCCCCCTCTCTGTCTCCCCCTCCTCTCTCCATTTCTCTCTGTCCTATCCAACAACAATTATATCAAATAACAACAACAATAGTAAATACAACAACAATAAAAAACAAGGGCAACAAAAGGGAAAATAAATACAATATTTAAAAAAAGGGTTCCTAATTCATATTTCACATAATTTATTACATTTTGGACATGAATATATCAGAACTATAATGCTTGTTATGTTAAAAAAAATACTTTAAATAATTAGGAAGAAAAATATTCTCTCACATTATTCCTTTTCTAAAATATTTTACTATCAAAATACTAGTCGATCTACTTAGTTAAATGCTATAAAATAATAGCATATGACCACCTTACAACGATGATAGATGCAGTTCATTTTATAAACAGGGAAGCTATGGCAGTGAGAGCTTAAACTTACCCTCACAGAACTGGCGAGTGATGATGCCAAATACATAAACACAAGTCTGAACAAAGTTAAACCCTGTGGTTTTTGAGTTCTATCAGATGTCTTTCTTCTAAATATCTGATACAAGACTGAAAAATCTGACGCAAACTGAAAAGCCAAAACTGTACCATTTCCTTCTAGTCAGCCCCCTCTGTGCTCTAGTATAGAGATCAATGGGTCAACTCCTCTGTTTAGGTACCTATGCCATGCAGTTAGAGGGCCTGAATAAAGCTTAGGTTTTGTTCTTTTGCCTCAATTCCCCAGTGTAATTGTGTACTCACATTGGTCAAGGCATTACAGCCATTCTCATTGCTGCACTACTTCGTCCCCCAAACAAACTGTTTTCCCTTTTCCACCACTAAAATGGGGCACTGGGTTACAGAGTTTCTTCTTATAACATAAAGGAGTTTTACTATTACTCATTAAATTTCCTAGGCTGATATGACATAGGTATTTCTATTTGAAAGTACAATTTACCCTACTTGAAAAAATTACATGTAATAAGAGTTTATACAAGTTGCACAAACTCTACTTTCTTAATGTTAACAAGAGAGAAACCTCCACAATAAAACAGCATGTTGTACAACTCCCCCTGCCTTTCCTATCCATGCATTCAATCATTTTCATTCTCAAGTATTCATAGAACACATTTAAGACTTGATAATACACCGAGCAACTAAAGGAGTAACTTAGAAGTATAATGATTCCATCTGGCACCTGGTGGCTGAAAAGAGAGTTAACATACAAAGCCAAACAAATTGTTGAGCAATCATGGACCCAAAGGTTGAAAAAGTGGAGAGGAAGTGTTAGGGGGGTACTCACTGCAAACTCTAGTGTACTTCTGTTTTCAGGTATATATTTTGCACTAGTTTATGGATACGTGTGAACATATGCTCTCTCTCACCGCCAGGCTTCCCTGGACTGAAGACTCCACCAATGTGTCCTGGAGCTCCGCTTCCCCAGAAACCCACCCTACTAGGGAAAGAGAGAGGCAGACTGGGAGTAGGGACTGACCAGTCAACGCCCATGTTCAGCGGGGAAGCAATTACAGAAGCCAGACCTTCCACCTTCTGCAACCTACAACGACCCTGGGTCCATGCTCCCAGAGGGATAGAGAATGGGAAAGCTACCATGGGAGGGGGTGGGTTATGGGGATTGGGTGTTGGGAATTGTGTGGAGTTGTACCCCTCCTACCTTATGCTTTTGTTCACTAATCCTTTCTTAAATAAAAAATTTAAAAAAAAAAAAAAAAAAAGAAGTATAATGACTGACTCCAGCTTACGGACTTCACCTGGGTAAATGAGACACAGTTCCAGAAAAGTTAAAGAAAACACCGAATGTGAATAACACCTTCAGCAAACCACTTTGCAGCCACCACCTTTCTCAAGGGATGATCATGAAGGACTTGATGAAAGAATGAGATGATGCCTATAAACCCTCCGAGCTTTCCGAGGAACGCTACTCCACAGACTTTACCTAGGGAACACTTTGCCCTCATTTATTTCTGTGAGCCACTGAGAAGATCATATTGCTCTGAAATTATTCATGTAACTTCCAAGCGAAAAAGCAGTTATCTTGCTAGGGGCCTCAGTAACATGTACAATTCTTAGGAGCACTGGCTTCTAGTGTCATCGCTAATCCTCAGCAATTTCTTTGAAACTCTGTGTGCTTCTGCTTCACCTACAAAGACCTAGCAGAGATTTTCCACAGAACAAACATCAGCAGAGAGAGTAATTGTAAGGCCCTTTACAAAAACAACTGTTACGACTATTTAGAGAAAGCCAGCAAAGTACAAACTTGTCCCCACTTGCTACAAAACCCAGGAGTTGTTACTCACACAGTAGACAAGCCTCCCAGCCTGGCTCATGATGGGTCTTGTCATAATTCAGCTGGAGCCACTGGTAAATATCCACCTGTCTATTACTCATTAATAGAGAGAGACAGGATGTCAGCTGTTTCCGTGACTTGGAGAAACATAGGCTTTTACCACCTTCTGGCTTACTTGCAAAGTAATATTAGAAACAATAAGGCAGATAAGGATTTTTTTTAAGACAGATGCTACGTCAAAAATAAAAATAAATTATCATTGATGAATACAAAGATTACAGCTTTCAACTTGTGTTACAGGTTTTCATAATTGAACTCTGACAATTTGGTCATCTTAGGAGATGAGAAAAATCTAAATCTCGAAAGTGGTTTACATGTTAGGAAACTGTATTTTGTTAATCCTAATAGGTATTTTGATCTCTGGTGGTTATTAAACCTCATCCCTGATTTTTAGATTAGGTGCTGGTTTCTGTTTGGGCAGTAAATAATCTATGACATTTTATGTTTAGTTAAGATATGACTAGAGATCTTCCAATTGGAATGTTAAATAGAACTACTTCCTATCTTCAAGTTTAATCCCAGAATGCACTTTTTATGCCAATTATAACACTTGTGGTTTGGACAAACCTAAAAATTCAGTGGTTCAATCTAACAAAAGTTTATTTCTTTTCCTTTTTTTTTTTTTTTTTTTTTGCCTCCAGGGTTATTGCTGGGGTTCAGCGCCTGCACTACAAATCCACTGCTCCTGGAGGCCAATTTTCCCTTTTGTTGCCCTTGTTTTTTATCGTTGTTGTTGTTGTTACTGTTGCTATTGCTGTCATTGTTGTTGGATAGGACAGAGAGAAATCAGGAGAGATGGGGAAGACAAAGAGGAGAAGAGAAAGACAGACATCTGCTTCATCATTTGTGAAGTGACCCCCTGCAGGTGGGGAGCCAGGGGCTCGAACCAGGATCTTTACACCGGTCTTTGCACTTGGCGCCATGTGCACTTAACCCACTGTGCTACCGCCCAGCCCCCAGAAATTTATTTCTTACTCACTCACTCAATGGTCTAGGGTAGGTGTCCTAGGAGACCTAAATTTTTCTTCCACACAGAAAGTCAAGAACTAGGATTCCCTCAATGCTATTGCTATCCTAGCACTTTAAAATGGTGTCATCATCCACATTCAGTCATGGGAGGGCACATGGAGGACAAAGAGAGAACAGCTCCCATCAGATGCCTGGACTAGAAGTGCTACATATCAAACATCTGGTCTAGTCTGGAGACAAGGGGTCTCACACAAGCAATCTGGCTGGCTGGACAGTCACATTCTACAGTCTGGAGCATAAATTCTAAAAGGTAGTGGCACTAGCTCTGTCACATAAGTATCAACTATATGAATGAGATGAACAAAGCAAATTATTCCCGAATGTTTCTCTAATTATATAATGGCTGAAATTTTATGAACTGTCACTTATTTAAGACAGACTTATTGGCCACTTATTATAAGACAGACAGACACTCTTCCAACTATTCAGTTATTTACAATATGACAGGCTTTCACTTCTTTGTTTATAGAAAAAAAAACTGTCAGCAAGAAAGAATCATGAAAAGATTAGAGTCTTAGGATACAGAGGGAAAAGAAGGATCCAGAGGAAGGCTGTAAAATGGCTTCCCCTCAGGCCTTTTCAATCTTATATATAGCCAGACTTCTGAGGTCCCCTAACACTTTCATTTCCAGAGAAACTGTAGGACAACTATAACCCTGTAATAAGAAAAATGAGGATCCTGGGCTCATTAGCTCTGGAAACTCGCAGTCAGTCATACCTGCAACCAGCAAAGCTCTAGTCTGGTGCCCAAGATGAGTGCTGGGGCTTCGATCAGTTACTGTGACAAAATCCCTGTCTTACACAGTTTCTGTCAGTAGCTCCTTCCCTCCGTACCTGAATAATGGTTTAACTTTGCAAACAATTTCAAAAACGTCCATCTCATACAACTTTTGCACTAATTACAAAGTAGGCATTGGTGTTCCCATTGTAAAAATAATGGACAGATTCATAAGAAGGCTAAATACTCACTCAAATTAATGTAGCTGTTACCTGGTAGAGCCAAGACCTGAAATCAGATCTTTTATTCCCCTCCAATATTCTTTCCACTATGAAATAGTGTCCTGCTGAATATGCTCCTTCCTGTTGGCCTGAGGCATGACGGAGCCCTGTTTGCTGGCACAGTCCTCTAGTTTGCTGCATCTAAAGTTCTATTGCTTGGATGCCTTTATCCCATGGATAATTAATTATGGATCACTGTTAAGTGCCAAAAGCTTGGTCACCAAACAAACAGACTGCTTCCATTATAGAGGTTGGTCTATTCACTAACAAATAAATGTGTGATTTTGCATAATGATGAGTGCTACAAAGGAAACAAATGGTGCAGTGTAAGAAAGGCAGATGGCAGAGGTGGGGAAATAGGGAGAGGAAATCCTCCAGAAGCTGATATTCAAGCCAACACATAAAAAAACGATGTCAACAGTGAGAAGTAAGTGATGATTTTGGTGAGGCTTGATGAAGTGGGAGTCACAGCACCAAGGAAAAGTTCTCTAGGCATGCAGAAGGGGAAGGAAGCCAGTGGGATGAGAAAAGGAGTCTGAAGAAGCAGGCAGGCCCAGACGTGAGGGAGTCTGAATTTGATTTGAAATTTAACATGAAAGTAATGTGTTGGCATTTATTGAAAGATTATGCTTCTGGGCTAGAAAGACAACATAATGGTTAAGTAAAAGACTTTCATGCCTGAAGCTCTGAGGACCCAGGTTCAGTCCCCAGTTCCACTATTAATCATAGCTGTGCAGTGCTCTGGCCTGCCCCTCTCTCTCTCTCTCTCTCTTTCTGTCTGTCTCTCTCTCCCTCCCTCCCTCTCTCATTAAAATAGAATAAATAAAATTGAAAAAAGATTACTCTCCCTGTGCCATCAAAAATCAAATAGAAGAAAGGAAGAAGTCACAGAAGTACTGTAGAGGCCCAGGGACTCAAGGGTATCTCAAAATATGGCAATGACAGATAGGTGGAGCTCAGCATAGAGTTTAGAAGAAGTATGTTGAAGAGTAGGCTTAGGGAGATAGCATAATGGTTCTACAGAAAGACTTTCATGTGGGCCAGGCGGTGGCATACTTGGTTAAGCGCACAGTACAGTGTGCAAGGACCCAGGTTCAAGCCCCTGGTCCCTATCTGTAAGGGGAAAGCTTCATGAGTGGTAACAGAGAGCTGCAAGTGCTTCTCTGTTTCTCTCCCTCCCTATCTCCCTCTCCACTCTCAATCTTTCTGTCTCTATCCAGTAAAAAAAAAAAAAAAAAAAAATCAAAAAGACTTATGTCTGAGGTTCCAAGGTCCCAGGTTCAAGCCCCAGCACCACCAAAAGTCAGAGCTGAGCAGTGCTCGTCTCTCAGTATCTCTCTCTCTCTCATTGAAATAAAATAAAATCTTTAAGAAATAATCATTTATAAACAAACAGTGCAGTGTCACTTTTTGAAAGTAGAAGTATGTTGAAGAGAAAATAATAGGACTTGACACCAGATTGACTTTGAGAAGCATGACAGAGTCATCAAGTTTGTTTTTTCAAATCTTTTGGTTTCACAGCAAGTCTCTAAAGGCTCTGAGCTTTCTTAATTCCCCTCCCCACAGTAAGACCTGATTAAACTTTTCAAGTGGGGAAGGATAAAACTTTATTCGTTTTATAGTGACTTCTTTAATTCTAAGATGCATTTCCCGTCTTTTTATTGTTATTTATTTATTTATTTATTTATTTATTGGATAGAGACAGAGAGAAATTGACAGAGAAGGGGAAGGGAGAGACACACACCTGTAGCACTGCTTCACTACTCATGAAGTTTCCCCCTTAATGTGGGGACTGGGTACTTGAACCCTGATTTTTGCCCATTGTAGCATGTGTGCTCAACCAGGTGCACCACCACTACATGCCCCTATATTAGCGTGTTTTAAATTTTCTAAAATCAGGGTGCATCTTACACTTGCTATTAAAGAAAAATTCCAGAGTAGTAAGCACTGACAACATTATCATGTCTTACAAGTATGTGAACTTAGTCAAGGGTTGAAGTCTTCTGTTTAGATTGTCACATCACCTAGGCTATTTGCACTGATTTCACAACAAATGGTGCATTTTAACATGTTAAATAAGACATGTTTGCATAGAGATTATATTATGAAGCAGCCTTAAAACAATAAGGCACTGTGTATGCAGAAGAACACAGAATAAATAAATAAATACTGAAGAACCTGAATTTACTATAAAGGAACCACATATTTGACTTTGGAAAACTGATTGTTTTCACATAAAACAATGAGCTAGTGTTTTCCAGGCTTTATAAACTAAAGACAGCTACAGGAAGACAAACCAGGGCTGACAGGGTGGGAAGAGTGACTGGAAAAGCTGTCACTGAGTTATGTATAAATGTATTGCTTGTCATCTGGCAGTTAGTGTATTAAAAACAGTAGCAAATGCTCAATCCAAAGGGTTTCATCAAAATTTTCAATGGGAGGAATGGTTAATTTTAGTCATTCAGGTACTAAATGTTCCTCTGACTAAAACACTCAAGTGATTTTTTTCAAAAAAGCTGTTTAAAATTTGAGGTGAAATTTAGCCAGTTGTTATGCTACACCTGACATTTTATTTGTATTTTGATGTTCTCTGTTTTAGTAACAGATTAACATCTAACCTGCAGAGTGCAGGTGGGGGGAAGGTGCCCCACCACCAGTCCTAAGGAAGACTAACTTACAGGGGTTCTGCAATATCTAAATCCTACCCACCAAGCAACTGAGCACTGCATTAAGAAGAGAAAGAGAGAACCTGCTCTCTGTATTCCAGGAGACTGATACAGTCTGATTTTGGAGTGAGTGATTAAAGCTGGGAAGAAATAATCAACTTGTGCACTGTCACCCGGGGCTAAGACACACGGAGAAGGGGCAACTTTGATCAAGTGTGACACTGATGTAAAGTCCAACCTGCAGGCCCATGCCAGAAACCAAATGTAGAAATGAATGAAAACCAAACAAACTACTGTATTTACTGCTGACTGCAAACATTAATCCCCCAATAAAGAAATAAAGGGGAAAAAGCCCAAGAAAAAAGAAAGGAAGGAAGGAAGGTAGGAAGAAAGAGAGAAAGGGAGGGAGTGAGGGAAGAAGGAAGGAAAGAAGGAAGGAAGGAAAGAAGGAAGGAAGGAAGGAAGGAAGGAAGGAAGGAAGGAAGGAAGGAAAGAAGGAAGGGAAGGAGGGAGGGAAGCCAACCAAAGGAGAGCAGACAAAAGCCATTTATTCAGAGCTTACTCTAGGAGAGAAGTCAGTCACTGTTATTTACATTTTAACAGAGATGCAGATGCAGGCAGAGCAAGAAATATGTTTCATAGTAGAAAAAAAAAGGAAGATTTCTGGAGAGGCCTGGTTGGAGGCTGCTAGAATGGGGTGCTAGAGATAGCAGAGTCCAAGTGGGGCATCATATACAATTGGCTAGGCATGCATACTTGGCTTTCTATGGTTTATCTGAAATTGGAAGTAGAAGCAAATATTAAGAAAGCTATCTATTATTATTAATCAAGTTCAGGGGCTAAACAATTTATTTCAACTTTGAACACTTTGGAAAGTCAACTTTCCCTGTAGAAACAAACTTTTTTTGAAATATTTATTTATTCCCTTTTGTTGCTCTTGTTTTATTGTTGTTATGATTGTTGTTGCTGATGTCGTCTTTGTTGGATAAGACAGAGAGAAATGGAAAGAGGAGGGGAAGACAGAGAGGGGGAGAGAAAGACACAAAGACACGTGCAGACCTGCTTCACCGCTTGTGATGCAACTCCCCTGGAGGTGGGAAGCCAGGGGCTCAAACCGGGATCCTTACACAGGTCCTTCGTGTTGCGCTACCACCCAACTCCTGGAAATGGACTTTAGCACAAGTGTAGACGGTAATGATTCTTTTTTAGAGGTAAAATTTACTCTGTGTGCATAATTATTTGCACACACTTATTTCAAACACACACATATGTACATACACACAAATTCAAGATTCATTAATAGTCTCATGTTAAGTGGAAAAGAAACTTGAAATTTAGGATACAAATGAAAATAGTGAAGACTGCAGCATGAAAATAAAAACATATAGAAATTTAGGCACAAATAACTGTGTGCCTGTTTCCACATCTTTACTGAAGTTTAGTGGTTTACAGTACAGTGATTGACACAATGATTCTTAGATTTATAAATCACCCCTCACACAGAATAAAAATGTACCCATTCTTATTGGGGGACATAAAAAATGTTCCAATGTTTCCCCTCAGATAACTCACCCAGTGGTAAAGCTTTTTATCCTCCCTATAATATCGTAAGCCTTTTAACTTGAAAGTTTGATTCTATGTTAAAAATGGAAAGTTCTTCAAGAATAACAAAGATTCTAAAATCAAAGTACCAAGCTGGATAATTTTCATTGCAATTTATAACAATTCTTTGATTATGCTATAGAATGTTCACTTGTCCATGTTTGGCTGCTGCTTCCACTGCAGCTTTTTGTTGTTGTTGTTGTTGTTGTTTGGTTGATTGGTTGGTTGGTTTTGTCTGATTGGTTTTAGATAGAGACAGAGATGCAGAAAAACAAGAGTGAGAGTGAGAGACCATTGCCCCGAAGCTTCCTTATAAATGCCAAAACCATATGCAATTCAAGAGATTGTGGAGGCCAAGGTCCCACCTGGGTCATAAGCATGGCAAAACAGCACACTTCCAAAAGTGAGCTATTTTACTGGCTCATTTTGGCTTCCTAACTTGAGAAACAAATTCTGGCTATAGCATTAATATATTGATTTAATGTCTTACTTGCCTGAGGTGATTTGCATTTTAGCAATAGTCTGGAAATGTATTCTCTGAGTGACACAATTTTCATGACAACAGGAGAAAATATTTGACAAATTTTCAAGCCAATAGTAGAAAAAACATTGCATATGTGTCTCCCCATTCTGACAATTACTCTTTCTCAAATGCTTCAATTCCATACGGTTTTAGAAAACCAACAAAGTTTCATATGGAAACTAGTTTCATAGGTCAAGAATCCCTGAGAAACTTCAATCTATACCATTTTTTTTTTCGCTTTAAAGATTTATTTATGAGAGAGGGGGGCCAGAGATGGAACTAAGGGTCCCAGGTTTGCAAAGTATGTACTTTACCCACTGAGTCATCTTCCCAGCACTTAACACCAATCTATTTCTATAAGAAGCAAAATTATAGTGACTTTTTTATTTAGCACAAGTAAAGCTCTCTCAATAATTGATAATCCCATTTGCTATTCTTTATAGCCACCATGAAGAATTATTCATTTTACTAAGTATGTAACTGAAATCCAAGTTATAGAATATGATGCTTTAAAATTTAGAATATGAATGTTCTCATCTAAGGACCAGACAGAAAGTTGTAAAGTCAGCCATTCAGTTTAGTCCCTAAATAATCACAATTATTTACTTCCTTCACCTTGTGCAACTTAGAAATGAGTGACATATGAATAGGCGTGGGGGGGGGGGGACTTCGCACCTGTGTTCTTCAGACTAGAACCTCATACATAAAGAAAGACAACACTATATTCCCATTTCATTGTTTCCTCAAGTTCTGTCACTCATTTCTCACTTACTTAACACAAAGGATATTTGATAGAAGGACTTTCCACCACAGCACAATTTGGGTTATCTATTTTGCTTACTCTCCTAAGTCTCCAAGCAAGAAACAGTGAAAATAGTGTTTTCTCACCTAGCCTTGATTGAGCAGTATTGAAGCAAAAGAAAAAAATAATAATCTGTAACCATCTACTTAATCTTTAGCTTTGACTTTGTCCCTATTTGATCGACAAAATATAATGAGGTGTTGAATAAAATGGGAGAGATAAAACAAAGACAGAGGCAGGAAAAGGGGGAGGGAAGGATATGTATTCTAAAGAGGACTATACCTCTGAACATTAAAACAAAAAATTAAGTACTCTTTTCCTTCCTCAAGCACATGACTAACCATTTCCAAAATATGGTGGGACAAAGATTTTTTGTTTTCTTCATGCCTCTTCCACACCTCATGACTCAATACCTTCAGTGAAGTTGTTTGTTTGTTTGTTTTGCTTTGGTCCATCAAATCCCCTCAGATTCTATTTAAAAGATATTAACATTGAATAGAAATGATATTATCAACTTGCTTAATTTAATAAAGACTACGAAATCTGATACAGACCGGGAAAATGTTGTCTCAATGGATAGTATTATATTCCTGTTTCTCTTTTCTGGGCCACAATATCAGAGAGATAAGTCTCTGAAGTCACATGAGTTACTTTTCCTACCCTGGCTTCACCCTGCATGGCAGGTGGCCGAGTATAGACTAATGTTCTTCAGTAACTTAAGTGTGGAATGGAACCAAAGCTAAGTTATTATCTTGGCTGGCTGGCTTGCTCTCTATCTCTCTCTCTCTCTCAAGACATAGCCTTAAAACTCATAATACTGTTATGAAACAATGAAATGTTTATTAAAACTCTAAGTCATTTCACTTAACAAACCAGGATACTATATGTTATGTCTTTTAATTATAGGCTACAAAGAACATCCTATAAGATTAATTTTTTTGTCCACCAGGATTATTGCTGGGGTTCATGGTGGCTATATTTTTCCCCTCTCTCTAGGCATTATTTTTCTGTCTTCAAAATTGTTTTCCTTATATCATACATACCAAATTGTTTTTAAGGACCTTTTTTAAAATCTATGTATCAATGTTATATAGGATGTTTATAGAAAAATTGGAGTACTCCTAGGTACCTCTCCAAGATCAACTCTCCCTCTCTCCAAGGCCAGTAACCATACTGAATTGAAGTACAAAACAAAATCAGAGCACACATGTTACCATACACCTGAGTTCAAGACCCCATCCACCATATGTGTATACTTGTAGGGGACAAGCTTCGTAAGAGGTAGGGAGGTGCTACAGTGTCTCTCTTCTCTTTGTCTCTATGAGAGAAGGAGAAAGAGAGATGGAGGGAGAATACAGCCACCAAGAATGGTGGAGTTACGCAGGTTCTGAACCCCAGCAATAACTCTGGTGGAAGAAAAAAAAGATTAAAATCATAAATAGAATAATTGGTGAAGTACACATTAAAATAAGCCGTTTTGGTACTAAAAACAAATGAAAGATTAGGAAGAAACAAGAAGACATTATTGACACACACAACAAGCAAAGATTGACACTGAAAATAGAGTTATACTAATAAAGAAGTAAAGCACACAGGGCCAGGCTGAGCACACATGTTACCATGCTAAATGACCCAGGTTCAAGTCCCCACTCCCCAACCACAGAGAGAAAGCTTCATGAACGGTGAAGCAGTGCTTCAGGTGTTTCTCTTTCTCTCTCCCTCCCTATCTCTCCCTCCCATCTCAGTTTCTTTGTCCTATCAAATAATAAAAAGAGTAAAATAAATAAATGAAAGATTGTTTAATAGATAAATATATACTTCACAATGTATGTAAAATGTGAATCACAGATTCAGCCAATAGTAATGTAGGTAAAGGGCACAAATAGACTTTCTAAGAATAAGCACAGGCTCATAAACATAAAAAGAATGTTTACTTTCATCTCTAATGACTAAAATGAAATATAAAACTCAAATGAAATACAATTTGTCAGTTATCGGACTGGGAACAATTCAGTTAGATACTGCCAAGTATAGAAAAGCTTATGGATCTATGGAAACCTTATTCCTTTCTGATGAGAGTAATGGTTGATAAGAGAATCTTAATAAAAACAATTTACGGTGGAATTCAGAAGCCAAGATCTGGGTACTAGTTTTGCTACCCTTTTTGGGCTAGTGTTCATAGGCCCTTCAGCAAACACAATTAGGAAATGTATATATTTTCAATAACATACACATCTCTCTCAATCTCTATTCCTAGATGTCTGTATATAGATCAAATATCTTGAGTCAACTCTCACATATCTAATTCCAGATCAACAGAATATTTATTCTAGTCTTCTTGTGTTTAAATATCTTCAACGGAGGGTAGGGGATAGATAGCATAATACTATGCAAAGAGACTCTCATGCCTGAGGCTCCAAAGTCCCAGGTTTAATCCCCTGCACCACCATAAACCAAAATTGATCAGTGCTGTTATTTAAAAAAAAAAAAAACTTCAATAGAGACTCATACATAAGGCAGTTATTTAGTTCCTCAATTTTTATGTAAATATAAATCACAGAATAAATAAACCATACTCTTATAACAGATTTACTAGCTGTAGTTTGTTTATAAGGTTAGGGTTTTTCTTTTGTTTGTTTTATCTTTGGCTTTACACTAGTTTGTTGAAATATATTTTCCTAAAGTTACTCAGATTATTTCTTACTGTTCCCATTACTTCTAGGGAAGTTAACTGTAATACAGTTTGGTTCATTTGTTACTGTTTACATGTTTTGTTATGGAATCTCATTTCCTTTATGCATATATTTTTACTATCTTAGCATTTAACTTTTTATATCTCATATGCCTTTATTAATGCCCTTAATGTTTAGCTATTAATATACGGCTTATTAAGGTTATTTAATTTAGCTGTTTTTTTCTAGTATTCTTTACTAACTACCCATTGCTTATACAAATGTAAACTTTTATATTTTGTTCTCTGCTTTTCTCCCAATTTTGAGTTGTTATTCTTTTTTTTAATTTTTTTATTATACTTATTTTCCCTTTTGTTGCCCTTATTGTTTTTTATTGTTGCTGTTGTTATTGATGTTGTCGTTGTTAGATAGGACAGAGAGAAATAGAGAGAAGAGGGGAAGACAGAGGGGGGAGAGAAAGACAGACAGCTGCAGACCTGCTTCACAGCCTGTGAAGCGACGCCCCTGCAGGTGGGGAGCCGGGGGCTCAAACCGGGATTCTTCTGCTGGTCCTTGCGCTTTGTGCCACTTGCGCTTAACCGCTGCGCTACCGCCCGAATCCCGAGTTGTTAATATTTCTATTCTGTCACAGTATATAACATTTGTAAATATGTTTTTCTACCCTCACTCTATTTATACAGTATTTCTAATTTAAAATGCTCTCAATAGCTCTTTTGCTGAAATTTCCCAGTCACTGCTTGCTTGAATAAAGTTGTAAAAGATTTCTGAGAAGAGGTGATTAATAGAGAATTCTCTAAATTTCTGTGTGTTGAAGTAACTTTATATGCCTAGTACTTGAGAAAATTGGTTGAGTGAAAAATCCTTGACTTTCATTTTTTCATTGATTTTCTTTTGAAATGTGCTCTCCTGCCTATGATTTGTAGGTGATTTGTCTTTGCTTTATAGGTGAGTTTTCAAAGTATGGGGTTATTCTAATTATTTTACCTTTGAAAATTATTTGAAAGTTTTACTTAAAAGACTTTAAAAGTTTGGATTGTCTAGACAATCATCTTCTATAATGATATTTTTCTTGCTTCCTTTCCAGTCCTTACTTCCTTCCTCTTTCTGTTTGCCAACCTCAATCTTAGTTTAGGCTAAGACCATTTTCTTGATTATAGCCCAGTCCCATTCCACTCCCTAAGAATAATTCTCCATAACTCCTGGCTCTGTGCTTCTGGTTCTGCTTTCTGAGTCATCCTATAAGAAATAGCCTGAGGTTGCAGAACAGTTAAGATCCAAGCCAGTTCCTGTTGGCAGTAAGTTAAAAATCTAAGGCCATCTTTTGGCTTTGTGCTGGCTCTGCCCCCTTCAGCCCAAGCTAGTGTAAACAGACACTTAAATTACTAATATAAAATGCTCAGGTAAACAAACTATCTCTTATAATGGGAGGGAAGGAGAGAGGCGAGGGGAGAGGTATAAAGCTATCCACATACAGTAACAAACAGAAACACAGAGGAAAAGAGTCAACAAGAATATAAAACAACCTAAAAAAAAAAAAAGAAGAAGAAGAAGAATGGCTATAAGCAAACCACATTTATCAATAATCATCCTAAATGTTATTTGGGACAAAACAAATGGAACTGGAGGTGATTATGTTTAGTGAAATAAGAAATGAAAGACAAGTACTGGATAGTTTCAGTCCTAAGTGGGATCTAGAGATTATATACACAGGAACTTGAGAAAAGAAAACAAAAACAGAAGCAAGCAAACTGTTTCTGAGACTTGTGAGAAGAACTATGATGCTTATCTTTGAGAGATGGGAGAGTAGGGATGCAGAAATTTGAAAGTGGGTGTGGTGTGGAATTATACAGTGAAATATTTCAATTTTGTAAGGTACTATTAATCACAAATAAGACAAACTAATAAATCTAAAACTTTAAGGTAGAAACAGTACCAATTATTGAGAAAAGCACTGATCAAAACTTTGTAAACCCTGACTGTTCATTATGGCTCTTCCTCTAACCAAAAGATACTTGATATAAAAACTCACAATCCTCCCAAGGCTTAGTTTTCATATCTGAAGATTAGGAATTCTACCTATCCTATTTACTCTTTGAGATTTTTCTCACTCTCAAATGAGACAATGAAGCTGGCAAAAGAATATAGCCATTAGTAACTACTGAATGCCAGCTTCTTCAGATGTACCACCTGACTTAGACCTCTCAAAAAGTAGGAAGTATGTTGAATATATAATTATGAATATATCAATATTCAAGTAACTGGGTTTACTTGCCAAATGGGAGAATGGAATTCAAATCTATATGTGTCTCCCACACACCCCTGGCATTGCACTTAGAAAACCATCATCATCTTTACTTTGTATGCTGATGTGACCAAGTTGAATGGAGAGAACTCCTCCAAATGTTCTTAATTCAGTTGAGAATGGCGAGTGACTGAGCCAAAGCATTCTTGGAAGGTCAAAGAACAAAAGCCTAGGTGAGTGGTGCTGGAGCAATCAAACTGAATGAAGAAAATCAAAATAGGGGCCGAGTGGTGACACACATGTTGCAATGCTCAAGGACCTGGGTTCGAGCCCCCAGTCCCTACCTGCAGGGGGAAAGCTATGCAAGTGGTGAAGCAGTGTTGCAGGTGTCTCTGTCTCTTTCCCATCTCTACCACCCTTTTCCCCCTCGATTCCTAGCTGTCTCTAACCAATAAATAAATAAAGACAATAAAATTTTTTAAAAATTAAATAGAAAAAGAAAATAAAAATAGAGAAAGTAGAACATCTGGATGGAATTATATCCAGAAGAAACCTAGAGATGACAAGGCTTGCAGCCAAAGCTGATAAAGTAGTTTTAGCATGAGGAGAGGAGCAACAAATAGTAGGATTTCAGTCTTGGGTTTGAGCTTGGGTTAAGGCAGGAGAGATTTTTATCTGTTTTACTCACTGATGCCATCTCATTGTGCCTGGTAGATTGTGAATTTTTAATAAATAGCTGTCAAATAAATGTGAATGTAAGAAGATAACAACGGAAAAATCAGAAAGCTACTGAGATGAGGTCAGCTAGCAAAACGAACAGAAAGATCAACTTCGACTTATTAGCCAGAATGATTTCCTACTTAGTGAAGAAGCCCCTAGCCTAGGAACCTGCTAATGAAAATCAGAAATAGACCTTGGGCTTCTTTATTTGTACTGAATGATTTTACTTATATATGGAATGAAGAAAAATATAACTTCCAAAAAATTGATCATCACAATGACTTTGAGTCTGAAAACTACATTATCAGAGGGAACAGGAGGAGAGGGTAAGATAGGTGGAAGGGTTTAACTAGCTGTAATGGTACAGGCAGTTTGGTGGTAGGTGCAGCAAGCTGCATACAGATACACAGACACACAGATACACATACACATACATAGACATGTACAGTGCCAGAGTACCAGATTTTCACTTTGTGATTCTGACTTTGATCCCTAACTACATATCTGCCAGTGATGCTCTGGTTCTCTTTCCTTCTTACTGGGAAATAAATGACTCTTACAAATATATACATACACATATATTATTGTAAACCACTGTTAAGTATAAAAAACAGATCTTGGAGATCTTAGTAGAGGATAGGACTCACAGGCATGAGATTCAACATCTGGCAATGTATATCCCAGAGTTGAGTGGAGTTCTGGTCTGTCTCTCATAAAAATAAATAAGTCTTTCAAAAAAATGGGCTTTGTGGGTACTGGGGAGATAACACAGAAGAGGTTTAAGGTTCTATCCCCAGCACCACCATAAACCAGAGCTGAGCAGTACTCTGGTTAGGATTGCATATTCTCTCTTTCTTTCTCTCTCCCTCCATATCTCTTTCTCTCTCTCTCTCTCTCTCTCTCTCTCTCTCTCTCTCTCCTTCCCTCCCTCCATCCCTCCCTCCCTCTCCCCTCCCCCTCCCCCTCTCCCTCTCTCTCATTAAAAATAAAATGAAAAGGCTGGAACATTGCTCACTTCACAGATCACATGTTTTACCAACTGAAAGTACTTGGGTTTGAGTACTCAGTCTCCACACGGGAGAGAAACAGGAAGTTTCATGAGCAGTAGCCCAGTGCTAAGATGTCTCTCCTCTGTCACGATCTTTCCCTCTCTGTCACCCTCTATCAGGATGGAAAGTCTACCAGGTGCAGTAAAATCACGTAGGCATAAAGTCCCAGCAAAGCCCTAGTGGCAAAATTAATTAAGTAATTAAAGTAATTTAAAAATAATCTTTAAAAAAGAACTACAATACTAGTTCATTTCAGGGACTGGGCCTCAATCTGTCCCTTTGTCTGTGAATGTATGGGAAAGTTTGCCTTGCCCAGTCTCACACTCAGTTTTCACTTTCTCCCCTATCTACTCTATGTCAGTGGCAATAGTTAGTTCTCCTCATTCTGTCCCTAGAGTTTGGCAGAAATTGTCATTTTCTTTCGTGGCCAGAGTTGTTGGTGATATGCAAGTGATAAGTCTTTTTCAATATATGAACTCTGGAAAGTTGCTTTACTTCACAACCTCTTAATTCAGGACACGATATGATCCTACACTATATCAGAAAGTTTCAGAGACTATTTTAACTATTTATAGTCTCTTCTAGTTGTGAAAATAGTAAAGGTCTCAAAGTCTTTTAGAACACCTATCTCCAATTACTGAGAAAATAATCAGCTGAGAAGAACAAATGAGTTGGTTAGCATTATTCTGAAATAAAGTAACACTGAATTATCAATCATTCTCTATGCATAATGCCATTATTGTAGAGAGGATTTACATGTGTTATAACCTAAGCTTTATCAAAATAATCACTTCTCATATTTATATCTATCTAATATGAAGTTATTAAGAAAGAAAACAGCACTATCATATTCTCATTTCAACACCTAAATAGAATGCAGGTATTCCTAATATATTTACTGAAGTTTAAAAATCAAATTAATATGTATTTCCTCATATTAGTGCAGAATGTGTCTAAGCAAAGAGCAACAGAACATGTGACTATATTATAAAAAGTGTATAAAGGGAATTGCTGAATAAATAGATTGAGAAGAGGCAGGGTGTCATCTATATTATTATTCTTTGAATTTCACTTAATGTAGGGCAAAATTATGATTTCACTGTTTATTTTCTGATAAAAGACATAAGTAGTGAAGGAGGGAAAACACATGCCAATAAATGTCTCTTGGCTTCTTTCTAGATCTTTACACATACTCTAACAGTTCGTGCTATGGTTATCAGGAAAAATCCATGTTAAGCAATGCTAACAGAACTGCAGATTATCAGCTGACTTAACCTTGTCAAGCAGTGATAAACCAGAAGTGCAATGTAACAGAAATGAAAACTGTTGAAGCCAACACTGAAGATAGTGAAAAAGTTAATGAGGTCTTTACGCCACCATGGTCAAGGGCAGAGAAAACTGGCATAAGCATGATAGGCTTCAACAAACTACTAGGTTCCAGCAGCCTTTAACCTTTAACAACACTGCTCATACCAGCATGACTATCACTGGAGAAATAACACTTCTTATTGTACAGATCACAAGTGTGGTGTCCTGATACCACAATTATCAAGGTTCAAAAATTGTACAGTGAAGCATGGAGGGTTTTAAGTTAGAGGTAAAAAGATTTGTAGGGGCCAGGTGGTGGTGCATCTGGTTGAGTGTACTTGTTGCAATGTGCAAGGACTAGAGTTCAAGCCCCCAGTCCCTACTTGCAGGGGGAAAGCTTCACAAGTGGTGAAGCAGTGCCACAGGTGTCTCTCTGTCTCTCTCCCTGTCTCCCTATTCCTCTCAATTTCTGGATGTCTCTATCCAATAAATAAAAAAATAATAGAAATTTTTTTTAAAGATTTGCAAACTGGGGTACTTGTTTTTTGTTGTCTAGGGTTTTTATTGTATGCCTTTAAATTGTGGTCAAATATGCTTAATAAAATTTATCAGTTTTGGGGGGACTGGTTGAGTGCACACGCTACAATGCACAAGGACCCAGGTTCAAGCCCCCAGTTCGCACCGTCAGAGGAAAAGCTTCACAAGTGGTGAAGCAGGGCTGCTGGTGTCTGTCTCTCTTCCTGTCTCCCCACTCCCCTCAATTTCTGGCTGTCTCTATCCAATAAAATAAATATAATTTTTAAAAGTTACCATTTTAGGGAGTCGAGTGGTAGCGCAGCGGGTTAAATGCACATGGCACAAAGTGTAAGGACCAGCGGAGGGATCCCGGTTCGAGCCCTGTCTCCCCATCTGCAGGGGAGTCGCTTCACAGGCGGTGAAGCAGGTCTGCAGGTATCTATCTTTCTCTCCCCCTCTGTCTTCCCCTCCTCTCTTGTATTCTTTCTGTCCTATCCAACAACAATGACATCAATAACAACAATAATAACTACAACAATAAAACAACAAGGGCAACAAAAAGGGAATAAATATTTTTTTAAAGTTACCATTTTAATGAAAACAGAAGAAGAAAAATAAATTGAAGCAGATAATGAAAAGTCTAGTGAAGTCTATGCTCTACCACAAAACCATATAAAAAAAATACACTTATATGTTATAAGTATATATATGCTACAGACTGTTAAAGGTACAACTTAATTTTTTTTTTTACCTTTTTGTTGTTGGGTTAATGGTTTGCCGTCACATGGGTACAAATTATCATCTCTCCAAGATAGGTGTCTGCAGAACACTCGCCCTCAACTTTTCCACCATCAGGTACCAGGACCCCAATGCCCCCTCCACCACCTGCCTCCCTCTCCTTCCCCAGAAGTCCCTTGTTTAGGTACAATACACCATACTCAGTCCAAATGTCACTTTGTTGTCCTTGTTTGTTAAATTCCACCATTGAGATTATCCAGCATTCTTCCTTCTCTTTTTGACTTATCTCATATAACATGATTCCTTCAAGTTCCATCCAAGATGAGGAAAATGACTCCATTAGTTTTAAACATATTTTAACATTTTTTGTACATATATGCCTCAATTTTCTTAGCCACTCATCTATCATTGGACATCTGGGATGCTTCCAAATTTGGGCTATTACAAATTGTGCTGCTATAAAAATAGGTGTAAATAAATCTTTTTTAATAAGTGTTTTGTTTCTTTTGAATTAATCCCCAGGAGAAACATTGCTGAGTCCTCTGCAGACTTTTTTCCACAGGGGTTGCACCAATTTATATTCCCACTAGCAGTGCAAAAGGGTTCCTTTTTCCTCACATCCTTTCCAACACTTGTTGTTTCTTTCCTTTTTTAATGCAAGACATTTTCACAGGTGTAAAGTGGTATCTCATTGTTGTCTTTATTTACATTTCTCTGATAATCTGTCACTTTGTGCGTTTTTTTCTTATGTCTGATATGTTTTTTCTTATGTCTTAGGTCCTCTGGATCACTTCTTTGATGACGATTCTATCTGTGTCCTCTCCATTTTTTCCCCCTGTCACAGGGTTATCACTGAGGCTTGGTACTGGCACTACTGGAGACCATTTTTTTCTTTTTCCTTTCTTTCTGTTTTTTTTTTTCTTTTGATAGGACAGAGAAAATTGAAAGAAAAGAGGGAGATAGGGAAAAAGAGAGACATCTACCAATCTATTTCATCCCTTGCAAAGCCTCATCTTGCAGGTGGGGGAGCAGGGGCTCAAATCAAGGTCCTTGTGCATGGCTCTCCTCCATTCCTTAATGGCACCATTTGTGGGGTTTCTGTTTGTTTATTTGTCTGTTTGGTTGGTTGGTTGGTTTTGTTTTTGTTGCTGAACTTAGTCAGTTATTCATATATTTGGGTTATTAGCCCTTTATCTGATGTCTGCTGTATAAAAATCTCCCATTTTATGGCGTGTCTGTTTTGTGATAGTTCCCTTTGCTGTGCACAAACTTTTGAGTTTGATATAGCTCCATTGGTTTTTTGTTTTCCTTGTTGAATTTGAGTCTTTGTAAATATCTCCAAAGCATCGATTGTCAAGTTTTCTACCAATGTTTTCTTCTATGCTTTTTGTAATTTCTAATCTAATGTTATTTTTTGATCCTCATAAAATTGGCTTTTGTGCACAGTAATATGTGGTGGTCCAGTTTCACAGTACACTTTTCAATCCCATTTTTTTTCCCCAACACCATTTGTTGAAGAGATTCTCCATTCTAGGGTTCCTTTGCCAGAAACTAACTGGCCAAAGGGATAGGGGCTTATTTCTGGGCTTTCAATTCCATTCCACTAATCAGTATGTCTATTTTTGTTGCAGTACCAGGCAGTTTTGATTACAGCAGATATGTAGTATATAATTTCAGATCAGAAAGTGTGATGCCTCAAGTCTTGTTCTCTCAAGATTGCTCTGCTGATCCTAACAGTTTTCTAGTTCTGTAACTTTTGCTCTATACCTTTGAAGAAATCTGGTGGGACTCTGATAGGAATTGCATTAAATCTGCATATAGTTTGGGCTAGGATGGTCATTTTAATGGTGCTAATTCTTCCCATTTATGAGCACAGTACAACTCACTGATTGTATCCTGACTTTTTTTTTTTTTTAATCTTGGAAACTGAAATTATTTCTATACTGTTAAACAGCTCCCCTTGTACTCCCTCACAGCCTATGATATCCACCATTCTGCTTTCTCTCTATAAAACTGACTACTCTAGAGGCCTCATGAAGTATATGGATAGGACCGTATATCTATGAAAGGACTTTATCATATTGTCTTCCATATTTCCCCAAGCTTTACATCCTTCAAAATTTCTTCCCTGCCTCCCACTCCCCACTTTCCTTTCAAGGCTGAATACTATTTCATTGTGTGGGAGCCGGGTGTAGCACACTCAGTAGAACACATGTTACCTACCATTCAACATGGCCTGAGTCCCTACCCGTACGGGAAGATTCCAAAGTCTTACAGCAGTGCTGCAGGTGTTTCTCCTACTCTTTCTTTCTCTTTCCCTCTCTATTTCTCTATCAAGACAGAAAGAAAAAGAAAACAAAATGGTCACTGGGAACAGGCACCAAGCTCCAGCACAATAACCATGTGGGGGAAAAAAGAAAAAGAAAAAGAAAAAAAGCTTCCACTGTGGGTATGCACCATCGTTTCTTTCTTTATTTATTTATTTTTGTTTTTGTTTTTTAACCTTTTTTTTTGAATAGAGACAGCCATAAATTGAGAGGAGAGGGGAGATAGAAAGGAAGAGAGACAGAGAGACACCTGCAGCCCTGCTTCACCACTTGTGAAGTTTTCCTCCTGCACGTGGGGACTGGAGGCTCAAACCCAGATCCTTGCTTATTGTAACAAGAGTGTTCAACCAGTACTCCACCACCTGCCCCCCCCCTTTTTTGGAGGGCAGAGAGTTACATTTATGTACATTTCTCTCTTGTTAACAGATTTCAGGTCAATTTCTACCAGGCCTGAACAACTTTCTACCTCAGCATCAAATCTTCTGTCTTTTTAAAAATAATCTTTCTTGATGATTTAATAATGATTAACAAAATTATAAGATAACAAAGGTACAATTCCACACAGTTCCCACCACTAGATTTCTGTATCCCATCCCCTCCATTAGTAGCATCTCTGTTCTTTACTTCTCTCTGGGAGTATAGACCAAAATTCTTTGTGGGGTGCAGAAGGTGGAAGGTCTGGCTTTGGTAATTACTTCTCCACCAAACATGGACGTTGGCAAGCCCAAGCTATAACCCCAGTCTGTTTATATCTTTTCCTAGTGGGGTAGGGCTCTAGAGAGGTGTGGTTCCAGAACATATTGGTGAGTCATCTGTCTGGGAGGTCAGGACGTTGTCATGGTAACATCTGCAACTCGGCGGCTGAGAGGTGGTATAATATAAAGCAAACTGTTTAATAAACAGGAACCCAAAAGTAGGGATTAAACAGATGAAATTAGGGGTCTTCATGTAGGAAGAAACTAGAAAGTCTATTTCAGCTATGTTCCAGATGGCCCATGACTTAAGTAATTTTTGCCTGAGCCTAATAGCTAGCATGTAGGTGGACTAAAGTACTGTCTGGGGAGATAGAGTTAGAGTTGAGTATAGAACAAAAAGCTGAATTAGGGCAAAGAGTAGCTCCTAAATATGAGGAAAGTATATAAATACTGTTATCTGTACACACCATATGTCTATGTCTATTCATATTTAGCATAGGAGCCTGTGTAACCTCTGACTCCCTGTCTATATAGGCTTGCAGTCCATGGTCACCGCTAGGAACATTATAGGCTGCACTCATTTCAGAACCAGTCTTCTTTGAGTAGTGAAGTAGGCTGACCCAGCCTCCTTTCAGAGAATGGGGCAGTCCCTACAACAGCTCCACTACAACAATGGTAAGGTCCTAGAGAGGCCCACAAGAGGGCTTATGATGATATTCCTGATGAAGTGATCAGTGATGGTAAAAGAGAGATCTATTAGAGATCTAGACCCATTACATCAATGTGGGAATCCTAGGACTATCTGACTAGGGCCCCCAGATTATGGGGTGGCTTGGAATTGACCAAAAAGGCGAACATTAAAATTGCACCATTATATGGGGGCTGCTCCCAAACTTTGGTGGAACCTGTTGCTATGAAATAGTATTTGTTTCAACTTGTTTATTTCTCAGATGCACCTTTATGGGAAAGAGAAAAAAAAAAAAAACCTACCAAATAGGAAGACTAAACACAAAACTGTGGTGATGTCTTCTTGCTAAAATGTTATTTTAAAAATCATAATGAAGTCAGAGTTGCCAAATATTGTATTCTTGGAATTGTTGCTTGCTCTTTGTTATCATTATTTATTTTAATGAATGTGTCCCCTGCAGGTGGGGACCAGGGGCTCGAACCCGTGTCATTGTGCATTGCCATATGTGCACTCAACCAGATGTAACACCACCCAACCACTTTTCTATCTGAAATAGAGACACAGTTTTTGTATAGTCAGAAATGGAAATCTGACACTGTTGTTTTCATTCGTTCAAGGGCGTGTCAACTTCATAACTTTCATATCATGATCTTTCAGTGTCTGATTAACAGTCACAAATATGAGGGGCTGGATGGTGGCACACCTGGTTGAGTGCACATGTTACAGTACACAAGGACCCAGGCTTGAGTCCCCAGTCCCCACCTGCCGGAAGAAAGCTTTTTGAGGGGTGGAGCACTATTGTAGGTTTCTGTCTCTCTTCCTCTCTGTCACCCCTTTCCCTCTCAATTTCTGGCTGTCTCTAGCCAATAAATTTTTTTAAAAGATAACAAATATGGTACAAATCTGAAATGCCATTGAAAGAAGAGAAACTTTTTTATTAGTATTTTCTGTACTACACACAGAACAGACATAGTATTTGATAGCTTATATATTTCTAATTTAAATGATGCAAGAAAGGCAAGATTGGTTCAATGCTACATTTGACCATAGATTAGAGAAATGATAGTGCTTTCCCAGGATCACACAGCCAGCAAGTTAAAAAGCAGGGAGGGATAAATAATTCTGTCCAAACCTCAAACCCATACTTCTAACATGGTTTTAAATTTTAGAATCTACTCCTCCCCCAGTAAATCTATACTCAATACTTTCATTTCAAATAGCTGTATTATTTTAAACTATACCTTTCTCCAAACCCTTCACAGAGTTTGAACCATGAGAATTTAATAAATATCTGTGTGCCAACAAAGAAATGTGAATTAAACTGTATAAGTAGTGCTTTCTGGACAGCTTCATGATTATTTATTCATTTATTTATTTATTTATTTATTTATTTATTTATTTTGCCACCAAGGTTATTACTGGGGATCAGTACCTTCTTCATGAATCCATTGCTCCTATTAGCAGCCTTTTATTTTTCTCCTCTCTCCCTCTCTCCCTCTCTTATCTGTCTTATCTGTCTTTATCTTTATCGTGTTGTTAGATAGGACCAAGAGAAATGGAGAGAGAAGGGGAAGACAGAAAGGGGGAGAGAAAGACACCTGCAGACCTGCTTCACCACCTGTAAAGGGACTCCCCTGCAGGTGGGGAGCCTGGGGTTCAAACGTGCATAACAATAACAATATCAATAACAACAACAATAACTACAACAACAATAAAAACAAGGGCAACAAAAAGGAAATAAATATCTAAAATTCTAGTGGTCTGGGAGGTGACGCAGTGGCTAAGGCACTAGACTCTCAAGCATGAGTTCCCGAGTTCAATCTCCAATAGCACATGTACCAGAGTAATGTCTAGTTCTTTCTCTCCTATCTTTCTCATTAAAAAATAAATAAAATCTATCAAAAACAATGAACCCACCTTCTCTGACCCATCTTGGACAGAGCTAGAAGGAATTATGTTAAGTGAGCTAAGTCAGAAAGATAAAGATGAGTATGGGATGATCCCACTCATCAACAGAAGTTGACTAAGAAGATCTGAAAGGGAAACTAAAAGCAGGACCTGACCAAATTGTAAGTAGGGCACCAAAGTAAAAACACAGTGGCGAGGGGTAGACATGCAGCTTCTTGGGCCAGTGGGGGGTGGGAGTGGGCAGGAGGGATGGGTCACAGTCCTTTGGTGGTGGGAATGGTGTTTATGTACACTCCTAGCAAAATGTAGACATATAAATCACTAGTTAATTAATATGAGAGGGGGAAAATCAATTGTATGTCTCAAAGTTTCTCAAAACACAAACTGAATCTTTTTAATATAAAGGCTGTGTATTTGATATGCGGACTCTCTCAAAAGCCTAGACCAAGTAGATTAGAAGCATCCAATAGCACAGCTATATACAAGATACTGGATACTGTACAGCAAACCATAACAAAAGGACTTTTCAAAGTTAACCCAATTACCAAATAATGTGATGATAACATTAACTATCGATTGTCTTTTTGAACCCTAAGACAGCAGGAACCTCACATCTCCACTATAGAGCCCCTACTTCCCCCAGTCCTGGAACCCTTGGATAGGGCCCACTTTCCCGTATGCATCTCCCAATCCAAACCAAATAATATTGCATCTGCCGATCACAACCTAACCAACGCAACGATTGCCACCTCAACATGCTTCACCTCAGACTGTGTCCAGAGACTTCATGTGTGGAATGACACCCTTCAGCTTCATTACTCGGGTGAGACCTTTCTTTTTATAGTACACTCTAATTTCATCTCAGGTAGTTCACTTTCTAACAAAGTCCCATAACCTAGATATACACCGGTTTCTGTGAGAGAGAGCTTATGTGCACACGTATCCATAAACTACTGCAAAATATATACCTGAAAGCAGAAGTACACTAGAGTTTGCAGTGAGTACCTCCCTAACACTTCCTCTCCACTATTCCAAGCTTGGGATCCATGATTGCTCAACAAATTGTTTGGCTTCGTATGTTAACTCTCTTTTCAATCACCAGGTCCCAGATGCCACCAGGATGCTGGCCAGGCTTCCCTGGATTGAAGACCCCACCAATGTGTCCTGGAGCTCAGCTTCCCCAGAGACACACCTTACTAGGGAAAGAGAGAGGCAGACTGGGAGTATGGACCGACCAGTCAACGCCCATGTTCAGCGGGGAAGCAATTACAGAAGCCAGACCTTCTACCTTCTACAACCCTCAATGACCCTGGGTCCATGCTCCCAGAGGGATAGAGAATGGGAAAGCTATCATGGGAGGGGGTGGGTTATGGAGATTGGATGGTGGGAATTGTGTGGAGTTGTACCCCTCCTACCTTATGTTTTTGTTCATTAATCCTTTCTTAAATAAAAAATTTTAAAAAAATAAAAATAAAAATAAATAAAATCTTTAAAATATATATTAAAAAATCTTTTAAAAAATTTAATTATGCACATATATAAAATTACATTGAATAACTGAATACACAGCATGAATACTTGGGCAAAAGATGAAATTACCCTGAAGTTTTAGAATAGTCAGGAGCCCCATTTCAGGTCACATTTTTATGGAGTCCAGGCAATAGTACATTCTGTGGTTCACTGGATCTTTAAAGCACCGGAAAAATCTAAGAAATAGCAAAAATCAGATTAACCATATTCTTTCTTGAAATTTTAATAGCCAAGCTCTTTAATAATGATGAGTCTGTTACATTAGCTCCTCATGATCTTTCAGGTTCAGCAGATGGTCTCCATATTACTTGAGCTGTTCTCAGGTTATCTTTTTTTTTTTTTCCTTGCCTCCAGGGTTATTGCTGGGACTCGGTGGCAGCACTATGAATCCACTGTTCCTACAGGCTATTTTTTTCTCTTTTGTTGCCCTTGTTATCATTGTTATTATTATTGTTTTTGTTATTACTGTTGTTGTTGTTGATAGGACAGAGAGAAATCGAGAGAGGAGGGGAAGTCAGAAAGGAAGAGAAAGATAGACACCTGCAGAACTGCTTCACTGCCTATGAAACAACCCCTCTACAAGTGGGGAGCCAGAGGCTCGAACCAGGATCCTTACATTGGTACTTAAACTTCGTACCATGTGCTCTTAACCCGCTGTGCCACTGCCCAGCCCTCATCCCTAATTTTTTTTATCCTCCTCTCACCATACTGTATTAATAAATTAGAAAAAAAAAAAAAAAAAAAAAAAGGAAGGAAGGAAGGAAGGAAAAGAGGGAGGGGGAGTGAAAAGGAAATAGAGAAAAAAAAAGTTGATGGGAACACTGAGTTTGTCATGCAGACACCAAGCCCCAACAATAACTCCAGTGGCAATTAAGAAGAAAAATATATTGCTAAAAAAAAAAAAAAAAAGAGGAGAAGGAGAAGACAAATTTGAAGAAAATGCAAACAAATAAACATCTTTAAATGTCTAATTTAAGTAGTTTAGAATTTCAGATCATCCTTTAATTGCAAAGACTGAACTCAGTGGAATACTCACTCCTTTGCTAGAACAGATAAAAAACTTTCTCCAGGAATCACTCAGGAACCATCTCAACTACATGGTCTACCAAGTGGATTAACACCTAAAAGTTATAAGGTTTCTGTCTGCCTGCCATATCTTTACCCAGAACAAAAAGACAGGATATGTCCATTTCATGTTTGTGGAGATAAACATGCTGCCTTAAGCAACATGAAAAAAAAAGACAGATTTGAAAATAGAAGGCTACCCACACCTATGTACATCTAATCTTTGATAAGGGGGTCCAAATGATTAAATGGAAAAAGGAGGCTCTCTTCAATAAATGGTGCTGGGAAAACTGGGTTGTAACATGCAGAAGAATGAAATTGAACCACTTTATCTCACTAGAAACAAAAATCAACTCCAAATGGATCAAAGACCTAGATGTCAGACCAGAAACAATCAAATACTTAGAGGAAAACATTGGTAAAACAGTATCCCACCTACACCTCAAGGACATCTTTGATGAATCAAACCCAATTGCAAGGAAGACTAAAGCAGAAACAAACCAATGGGACTACATCAAATTGAAAAGCTTCTGCACAACCAAAGAAACTATTAAACAAACAAAGAGACCCCTCACAGAATGAGAAAAGATCTTCACATGGCATACATCAGACAAGAAACTAATCACCAAAATATATAAAGAGCTCAGCAAACTTAGCAACAAAAAAGCAAATGACCCCATCCAAAAATGGGCAGAGGATATGAACAAAACATTCACCTCAGAGGAGATCCAAAAGGCTAACAAACATATGAAAAACTGCTCTAGGTCACTGATTGTCAGAGAAATGCAAATTAAGACAACACTAAGATACCACCTCACTCCTGTAAGAATGGCATACATCAAAAAGGACAGCAGCAACAAATGCTGGAGAGGATGTGGGGACAGAGGAACCCTTTTACATTGCTGGTGGGAATGTAAATTGGTACAGCCTCTATGAAGAGCAGTCTGGAAAACTCTCAGAAGGCTAGACATGGACCTTCCATATGATCCAGTAATTCCTCTCCTGGGGTTATACCCCAAGGACTCCATAACACCCAACCAAAAAGAGGTGTGTACTCCTATGTTCATAGCAGCACAATTCATAATAGCTAATACCTGGAAGCAACCCAGGTGCCCAACACCAGATGAGTGGCTGAGAAAGCTGTGGTATATATACACAATGGAATACTATGCAGCTATCAAGAACAATGAACCCACCTTCTCTGACCCATCTTGGACAGAGCTAGAAGGAATTATGTTAAGTCAGCTAAGTCAGAAAGATAAAGATGAGTATGGGATGATCCCACTCATCAATAGAAGTTGAGTAAGAAGATCTGAAAGGGAAACTAAAAGCAGGACCTGATCAAATTGTAAGTAGGGCACCAAAGTAAAAACCCTGTGGTGAGGGGTAGACATGCAGCTTCCTGGGACAGTGGGGGGTGGGAGTGGGTGGGAGGGATGGGTCACAGTCTTTTGGTGGTGGGAATGGTGTTTATGTACACTCCTAGTAAAATGTAGTCATATAAATCACTAGCTAATTAATATGAGGGGAAAAATTAATTGTATGTCTCAAAGTTTTTTAAAACACAGACTGAATCTTTTTAATATATGGGCTGTGTATTTGATGTGCAGACTCTCTCAAAAGCCTAGACCAAGTAGATCAGAAGCAACCAATAGCACAGCTATATACAAGATACTGGGTACTGTACAGCAAGCCACAACAAAAGGACTTTTCAAAGTTAACCCAATTACCAAATAATGTGATGATAACATTAACTATCGATTGTCTTTTTGAACCCTAAGACAGCAGGAACCTCACATCTCCACTATAGAGCCCCTACTTCCCCCAGTCCTGGAACCCTTGGATAGGGCCCACTTTCCCGTATGCCTCTCCCAATCCACATCAAATAATATTGCATCCGCCGATCACAACCTAACCAATGCAACGATTGCCACCTCAACATGCTTCACTTCAGACTGTGTCCAGAGACTACACATGTGGAATGACAACCCTTCAGCTTCATTACTCGGGTGAGACCTTTCCTTTCATAGTATACTCTAATTCCATCTCAGGTGGTTCACTTTCTAACAAAGTCCCAAAACCTAGATATACAACCAGTTTCTGTGAGAGAGAGCATATGTTCACACGTATCCATAAACTACTGCAAAATATATACCTGAAAGCAGAAGTACACTAGAGTTTGCAGTGAGTATCCCCCTAACACTTCCTCTCCACTATTCCAAGCTTTGGGTCCATGATTGCTCAACAATTTGTTTGGCTTTGTATGTTAACTCTCTTTTCAGTCACCAGGTTCCAGATGTCATCAGGATGCCGGCCAGGCTTCTCTGGACTGAAGACCCCACCAATGTGTCCTGGAGCTCCACTTCCCCAGAGACCCACCCTACTCGGGAAAGAGAGAGGCAGACTGGGAGTATGTTCAGCGGGGAAGCAATTACAGAAGCTCGACCTTCCACCTTCTACAACCCACAATGACCCTGGGTCCATGCTCCCAGAGGGATAGAGAATGGGAAAGCTATCAGGGGAGGGGGTGGGATATGGAGATTGGGTGGTGGGAATTGTGTGGAGTTGTACCCCTCCTACCCTATGGTTTTGTTAATTAATCCTTTCTTAAATAAAAAAAAAAAAGAAAATAGAAGGCTAGAGTATTCTAATGTAATACAGCTGAAAATAAGTGTTCAGAAACAATAATTTACAAGTAAATTCTTACTGCTAGAAGTTGAAAAACAAGATCAGAAGAGAAAACACAAGTAGAACCTGAACTGGAGTTGGTGTATTGCACCAAAGTAAAAGACTCTGGGGTGGGTGTGGGGGGAGAGTATAGGTCCAAAAAGGATGACAGAGGACCTAGTGGGGGGTTGTATTGTTATGTGGAAAACTGAGGAATGTTATGTATGTACAAACTATTATGTTCACTGTCAAATGTAAAACATTAATCCCCCAATAAAGAAAAAAAAAATTTCCTGCTAAAACCATATTAGGCTTTTATACTTTGTTTTAGGGATTTTTATTTATTTTTCTCATATAATTCTACTACCTTCAAAATATAAATCTGCAAGCATTTAAAAATTAAAGAAAAAAGTAGACAAAGTCTTTCACCTACTACAGAAAAGTCTGAGAAGCCCAGTTGGGCCCAAATTACTCACCAAAAACTAATCAATTCCTACATAAGTTCAGGTAAAGATAAGTAAATATTAAACATTCTATATACCATTTTAAAATATTTTAGGAGTAATAACTAAGGAAAAGATATTCACACAAAGAGAATTTTCTCAAGCAGACATCGTGCCCCAAAGTGAATATTGCATCCTCAAATAGCAGAAGAGCCAAGAACAGAATCTGGAAATTAAGGTTAAATGTTCCATCAAGGACACAGAAGTTTGACAGAGCATAGTTCCTTTTTCATGGCACATGGACTAAACCACAGCCCTTCCCAAGCACAGCTCCGGAGCCAACCTTTCCAGGTGTCTGCTGGTTGTCACTCACACAAGTCCCTGAACCTCTCCCCTGGCAAGTACACACAGTACTTCCTGCTCACCTGGATCACTCCACCAGTCAGACATGAATGGCAAGGGGCTGGGTGATGGCACACCCCGTAGAGCACACATATTATCATGCACAGGGACCCAGGTTCAAGTCCCTGTGCCCACATGCAGTGGGGAAAACTTCACAAGCAGTGAAGCAAAGCTATAGGTTTCTTTCTCCTTTCTCTTTTCCCCATACTTCTCAATTTTCTCTCTGTCACTACTGAGTGAAGGAAAGAAAGAATGGAAGGAAGGCAGGAAGCCAAGAAGGAAGGGAGGAAGGAAGGGTGGGTGATGGGGGGGGGAATGGCTACCAGGAGTGATGGATTCATTGTGCAAGCACCAAGCCCCAGCTATAACCCTGGCAGTAATATAAATAAATAAATAAATAAATAAATAATATATAAAATAAATGGCTAGAAAAAGGTCTATGGAACCTAAATGAATAAACAGTGCAATCACCACAGTGTAATTCCATTTTTTAATGCTGAGTTTAGCCTCAATAAAATTTGCAGCATTAAAATAAGATTATTACCTCAAAAAATAAATTATGGGCCCAGCAAAACAGCTCACTTGGATAGCTGTTTAATCACATGCATGACTTGGGTTCCAGTCAGGCCTCCACCACATTGGAGGAAGCTTCAATATTATATCCTCTTTAATTATCCCCCCTTCACTCTGCCTCTCTGCCTTTTTCTGTCTCTAAAATAAATAAAAATAAACTGTGTTCTGATGTTGTTTTTTTCCTCTCGTAAATTGATCTTTTAAGGTCACAAAGTTTATAAGAGAATTGCTTGTAAACATGTGTTGTTTCCTTTTCAGCTTTTTTTTTTTCATTGCCTTAATTTTGAGGTAATTATACTCCTTTGTTCCACCCCAGTTAGCACTTTACCTTCCTTGGTATTTACATATCCAAATAATTGCAGATGGTTATCAAGGCCTATCTTTGCAATCTCTAAGCCAAGGTGAACCACTTTAATTCCTCTAACCTGTCCTCCTAAGTCAGTCCCTCCAACCCCCTCAATCATCTTCCTGACTTCTTGTCTGAACTTTTTCCAAGAAAGTGTCTACATCTTTCCTGGTCTCAGGCTCCCAGAACAAATGTGGTTTTCAGGTGCCATTTCATCAGAATCACTTCCCTACCCTGGGGTAAATCTCTTGAATTCTTCACATCCCTTTGGTCTTTTCCCCTCTTCCTACACTCAGGGTGGGACCAAGGTATTTCACTGCCCAAGGCCAAGTTAGACTCACCTTGTCTTTTATGCCATGTAATTGGATTCATTCCAGAAAGTTTCACATTCTCTCCTCTACCTCTTTGCTCCCCCTCTTTAGCTTCTCGATTATAGATACACTGCTAAATGAGCTCACAAAAAGGGACCGTAAATAAATACGGTCTGGTAGTATGTAGTTAGGAAAGTCAAGGGATCTAAGAAGGCAAAAATATGAATCTCACTTCATTTCTAAAAGCTTTAGTACCCTCATCTTCAAAAGTGGGCAATAGCAACAAAATTTGAAAATGTATATAAGAAAAAGAAAATTTATACAAAGTTATCTGGAACCTCTAAGATAAGTGTTTATTATTATTATTATTATTATTATTATCTGTAATAATTCAGTGTTTGTTAAGAAAAAATATAGTTAACAAGATGACTTGGGGGGTAAAAATACTTGGAAGAAATCCAATAATCCAGATTTCACATTTTCAAGACTCCTTCAAAGTCTTCAAAATCACAAAGATTCTGTTGTCTAAATATATAGCTGACCCTTGAAGATGCTGATGTCCCAAATGTTAGTTGGTTGAATCAGAGAATACAGAACCCACAGATATGGGAGGGGAGAAGAGGAGAATGCTAAAGTGAACCTATACAGTCTAAACTCAAGGGTCAACTGAGTCTTATCTGGAAAGGGCAATATACACAGGCCTTAGTCAGTCAGTCTGTTGTCTTTCCCTTTACTCCTGAAAACTAGTCTGAAGCCTCTTGTTTCCCCCCCACAAAAAAAAAAAAAAGAAAGAAAGAAAGAAAGAAAGAAAGAAAGAAAGAAAGAAAGAAAGAAAAGAAAAAGTATGTTCCAAACACTACTCTTTTTAGTCCAGGTCTAAAGGGAAAGGAACTTAGAGAATAGAGAAACTCAATTCATTTAAAAAAAGAGAAAAAACGTTCTTTTCTTCTGCAGGAAATCTTTAAATAAGTGTTTCTGTAATCTTGGGAGAACTACTGCAGTTTCCAATGGAAGGAATGGGGACACAGAACTCTGGTGGTAAGAAACGTGGAATTTTACACCCCCCCCCCATTATCCGATAATTTTGTAAGTCAATATTAAAATCACTAATAAATAAATGTTTAAATTTAAAAAATAGACGGTTTTACTGAAAACACTCAATGCTAAGGATTCTGCTTTATTAGCATCAAACAATAAATACAATTCAATTCATTTTAGATTTATTATGTGTGACTGGCATTTTGATACAAAGAAATTGCTGAATAAATCACTGCACCTACTACACTCAAAAGATTCAGCTGTTCCCATTACCTTTTTTTGCAAGTATCTCTCATTTAAAAGACATAATAATTTTCTCATCACTCCCCAAATATAATAGCCATTCATAGTCTGTATCTTTGTATAAGCTGGTCACACTACTTCAGAGGCTATTGCAATACCTCTCATTCATGTACCCAACTAACATTTACTAAATAGATCATCACAGTGTAGATATCCCAGTTCGTAGATTGAAGCAGTCAGCCAAAAATAAATAAATAAAATGAAAAGTATACAGCCCCCAATTTAGCATTCCTACAAATGTGATGGTGTCCAAACAGAATACAAGATTACTACCACCACTCAACAATGAAAACAGCTCCTTCATTTTAAAGAAGAGGAATCAGAGATGTGATTGTCAACATATCACTGGATTGCATTCATATGACAACTGAACTCTGAAACGTTCATTTTTAATGTACACAGCAATCTCCCAAATCACAGAAGATCTTTCAAAAATACTGAAGCCTATCCCTGGAGTCTTTCAAACCACTGGGTCAGTAAATAAGCAGCCAGCTCCGTTTGTGGGGGGGAAAAAAAAAACAAAAAAACCCTCTCAGTAGGCATCTTCTTTCTATCTGTTATAAAACCTCTAATCCAAAAACAAGGGAATCTAGAAATCAAGTTGACAATCTTTGACAAATGATTGTGTGTGCTACAAAATGGAGCATATTCTAAAATAAGGTGGGTCATAACATCAGTTTGTGGCTCATTTACTTTCAGGAAAATTTCAAAGCTTAAGTTTGATCAGTGCATCTAAGCAGAACACGTAAGTTTCTAATCATAACAAACATCATTCAAAAAAAGAATACTAGGTAATGGTTTCCAAAAGAATTACACCTTAACTAAAACTGATATAATGGTGACTCATTTGGATGCAATGCCTGTTTTGGTTTTTTTTTTTTTAGGTTAAAAATAAATACACTGCAAAATGATTCTAGCTCTTAAAAGTTAACTTAATAGGCCATCAAAATAGCTAACCCGAATAGTGCTGTCTGCTTTACCATGTACAGAGGAGCCAGGGTCTAGAAACAACCCTGCTGCGTTAGGGAAGGTTTTAATTCTCTAGTAACTTTTCCACTCTCCTTCTGTGTGTCTCTGTCTCTGTCTCTGTCTCTGTCTGAAAAAAAAAAAAAAGTCAGCTTGGAGCAATGCAGCCCAGGAATGACAGAAAAAGAAAAATTACCTTTATATGTTTAATGCCTGCCTAATTAAAGACACTTCTGACCTTAGGTAACTTAGTGTCTCATTATTTTATAGAGCAAACTCCAAAGAAACCTGTAAAGCTTAGACTAAATTTTTACAAGAAAAGATACAGTATAACGCACATTGCAGATCACCAGACATTCTTTGCATGCATTTAAAGCTGGTCAGAGATGGAACAGATATCCTACTGTGGACACACAGATCTACTGAAAGTCTATACTGGGTTGTGGTTCGTTTACAAAACCTGAAAGCCACTAGATAAAGTAGCCTATGTCGTTGGTCAACTAACTATGCTTCAGACCAGAGGAAATATTCCTCAATAAATAAGGAGACTTCTCATTTGTGATATGAATAGAGATAAAACACAACTGAACAGATTAAAGTTTGAAGGGAAATTATTTCTTCTGCTCACTAATTCATTTGTTCATTAATCCTGTATTCAGAACACTCACTACAAATAAAAACATGGAATTTAGATCTGGAACTTTCCACTGTTAAGTTGACAGGTTAAACAGCATAGTTTCATTTGTTGGAATTTTAACAAACAAAAAATTTTAACAGACAAAAAGAAAACTTAGTAGTTCAATATGAAAGCTGACTTAGAGAAATAAAAAAACACAAACATTCTCAGCTAATTAGAAATATTAAATAAGTAGATGAAGTTATTGTTACAAAGTAACTCAGACTTAAATAAGGAAAATAAATTGCTAAATCTAAAGTCAAAGCCAAGTGGAAAACTAGCAAGCAATAGGCCAACCTATGTGTGAAGAAGACAGAAAATATTTAAGGTTCACATGGTCTCCCAGGGACCATTTGAATATATGGTAAAGTTTATTTCCAGACAGTGGGCAATTCAACTTGAGTATTTTTAGCTGGAGCTAATTCAGTTTGACTAATCCCTAAGGTCAGGTCTGGAAGTACTATGCAGGAGGATATCTCTGAGCACCATACTGGTTTGTTTGTTTGTTTTTTTAAGCATCTCTTTCAAGTTCTTCACTTCCCATGCATTTTTCTAAATCAGTTTAATACACATAATGTTAAATAATTTTCAACACCAAGATACGGATTCAGGAGACTTTTTAAAGTAGCATAATACAGTATAGAGCCCTCTTATACTTTTTAGTAATTGCATCTTATTTGAAATGTTAATAAATGTTTTTTTTTCTGTGCTATCAAGTTTACTAGTTATTAACTAATTAAGCATACTGGAAGTAAGGAATAGTGGATTCAGGAAAAAAAAATGGTACATGGTATGCTGCAAAAGTTAAGAACAAAAGAATAATCTGAAAAGAAAGACTTCAATATCACCTTAAAGAAAACTTTTATCCTAGGTCATGCAGAGCAAATATTTAGAGTTCTCATGCTGATATTTCTAGTTCAGATCTCCTTTTAACTGTTTATGCTTAATACTTGTCTCATTCCAGAAAAACCTCAAACATATACACTCTCTAAAAGAACTCAGCTTTCAAGAAGTTCAGTATACTAAACCCTTACATTTTTTAGAAAGGGGATAAAGACAGAGGTCAACCTAGTCAGCTGAAAATTTCCCTCTCCTCCCTGTCCCTGTCCCTCTCCTGTCCCTGTCCTTCTCCCTATCCTTCTATTGTGAAATGGTTAGTACCTAAGGCTAGGGGAAGAGATGTAGCTCAGTGGTAGAATTAGTACCAGGCACCAAACAACAACAATAGTGAAGATAAGAAATTAGTAGAGGGGCTAGAAGGTGATACACCTGGTAGAACTCACATGTTACCATTCTCAAGGACCCAAATTCAAGCCCTCTCACCTCTCAATTTCTTTCTATCTCTAGGGAAAAAAGAAAGGAGAGGACGAGTAGGAGAATGATAACCTGGAAATCTATAGTAGTGGATTCAGTATACAGGCATTAAAGCCTCAGTAACAACCCTGAAGGCAATAAAAATAAAATTTAAAAAGAGTGATAAACAGAAAAAATGTTTGTGCCATGTTGCACAGGATAACAAGTAATTAGACCATTTTTAATGCAATATTAGTTATCTTGAAATGCTTTAAGCACTTCATCTCTCTCAATATGAAAGTTTGAATAAACTCTAAAAATACTTGAATAAAACACATCCTCTACACAAAAGAAAGTACAATATATTTCTCTTTTAAATATTTATTTATTTATTTATTCCATTTTTGTTGCCCTTGTTTTTATTGTTGTAGTTACTATTGTTGTTATTGATGTCATCGATGTTGAATAGGACCGAGAGAAATGGAGAGAGGAGGGGAAGACAGAGAAGGAGAGAGAAAAACAGACACCTGCAGACCTGCTTCACCACCTGTGAAGCTACTCCCCTGCAGGTGGGGAGCCGGGGGCTCGAACCTGGATCCTTCCACCAGTCGTTGTGCTTTGTGCCATGTGCACTTAGCCCACTGTGCTACCACCTGACTCCCAAGTATGATATATTTCTTGATCTTTTCTGACAGCATCAGAATTATTGTCACCCCTTACTACTCTTTAGAAGAAAAAAGATACACAAATGGCCAAGAGATATACTGACAAAAAATTTTATATCAACTATAGGACAATTATTACCCCATGTCAACTTTTATTAGAATCATTAAACAAGTAAATTCAGTAAAACTCGAAGCTAACATAGACCCCACTAAAATCCTAGGTGTACTTCCTCCCTAACTTGAGGGCAATTTGGATACAACAAATGACATTCAGTGCTTTAACAGCTGGAAGAATATCCAAGCTCATCAGATAAAGATGAGACTATAAAAGCTGGAAAAGGACAAGAAACTAGCTCACTGAATATGGACTCTTTGGTCACTACCAGGCTACCCCATCACCTTGGGCACTAGTCAGGAAATCCTTGTAGATATGATTGGCCTAGACCTCTAACAGATCCCTCTCACCACCATCACTGGTCACTTCCAACAGGAAAATCAGCATAAGCCCCTTCAAGGGCCTCTCCAGGACCTTGCCCTCACTATAAAATAGCAATCGTAGGGACTGCCACACTCTATGAAAGGAGGCTGGGCCATCCTACTCTGCCTCTTGAGGAAGACTGGTCCTGAAATGAGTCCAGCCTACAATGTTCTCAGCTGTGACCATGGACTGTAAACTCAGACTGACAGGATCTCAGAAGTTATAAAGATTCTTTTGCTAAATAAGAATATACGTGGGAGTCGGGCTGTAGCGCAGCGGGTTAAAGCGCAGGTGGCGCAAAGCACAAGGACAGGCAGAAGGATCCCGGTTCGAACGCCGGCTCCCCACCTGCAGGGGAGTCGCTTCACAGGCGGTGAAGCAGGTCTGCAGGTGTCTATCTTTCTCTCCTCCTGTCTTCCCCTCCTCTCTCCATTTCTCTCGGTCCTATCCAACAATGACGACAACAACAATAATAACTACAACAATAAAACAACAAGGGCAACAAAAGGGAATAAATAAATTAATTAATTAAATAAAATATTAAAAAAAAAAAAGAATATACGTGGGCCCTGGGTCAGTTCGATGGGTAAACAGTTAATTGCATTTATATATTTTCTTCAACTTTGGGAGCTCTAATACAGCCCTAATCCAGTTTTCTAGTTATATTATCAACTCTGACAACACCTTCCAGACAATATTTTTTAGCTAACCTTCCTGTTGCACAGGCAAAAATCACTAAAGTCATAGGCCTCTAGAAACATACCTAAAATAGTGTTCCTAGCTTCTTACCACCCCAAAAAAATCCCTATTCTCACCTGCTCTATTCCTACTTTCTGGTTTCTATTTATTAAACATTTTGCCCTGCCTCATAACTTACTGCTGTTCAGACACCAAGCTGCAAATGCTTCTATAATTCTATCCTGAACTCCATGGGCAGAAGACCTCACCAAAGTGTCCTGGAACCTCACTTCTCCAGAGCCCTACCCCACTAGAGAAAGACAGAAATAGGCTAGGGTTATGATCTGCCAATGCCCATGGCCAGCAGAGAAGTAATTACTGAAGCCAGAATCCTACCTTCTGCACCCCAAAAAGAATTTTAGTCCATAGTTCCAGAGGAGGAGAAATGTTAGGGGAAGATGACCAGAGAGCTCTGGACACCAATTCCATCAGAACCCAGAGAGAGAAGAGGAAAAAAGGAAAAACATTAGGAAGTAGTAATAAGTGTATGTGTGACTTAAAAAGGAAGAGAAGGCAGGACCATAGAAAAAGTAGATATATACATAGATACATAGAAAGATAGATTAGGTAGGTAGGTAGGTAGGTAGGTAGGTAGGTAGGTAGGTAGATAGATAGATAGATAGACAGACAGACAGGTAGATAGTCAGTCAGTCAAGTGGTTGGGTGATGGCACACCTGGTTGTGTGCACATGTTAGCAATGTACAAGGACCCAGTCCCCACCTGTAGGAGGAAGCTTTGAGAGGGGTAAAGTCATGTTGCAGGTGTCTTTCTCTGTCTCTATAACCCTCTTCTCTCTCAATTTCTGGCTGTCTCTGTCCAATAAATAAATAAAGAGAATACCAAAGAAAAATTTTAAAGCCAGAAATAATAGCCAACCCATATCTGTGACTTTGAAAGAACCACTGTAGTTCCACTGGAGGGAATTGGAACACAGAACTCCTGTGGCGGGAACAGTATGGAATGGTACTTGTATTATTTTGTAATTTTGGACATCACTAGTAAAAAAATTTCAAGAAAGACATCCTAGTAAATTAGAAAAACAGACATTCCACCTTCTGCACCCCATAATGACCCTGGGTCCATACTCCCATGGGGCTAAAGAATAGGAAAGCTATGAGGGGAGGGGATGGGATATGGAGCTCTGGTGCTGGGAATTGTACCCCTCTTAGCCTATGTTCTTGTCAGTGTTTCTAATTTATAAATAAATATGTAAAAAAAAAAGAAAAACTAAATTATAAAATAAAAAGTAGTTGAGGAAAAAACAAATATCAAAAAATATATAATTAAAAGTTGGTGGGGGGAGTCAGGCAGTAGCGCAGCGGGTTAAGCACACGTGGCGTGAAGTGCAAGGACCAGAGTAAGGATCCGGGTTCCAGCCCCGGGCTCCCCACCCACAGGGGAGTTGCTTCACAGGTGGTGAAGCCGGTCTGCAGGTGTCTATCTTTCTCTCCCCCTCTCTGTCTTTCTCTCCTCTATCCATTTCTCTCTTTCCTATCTAACAATGACGACTTCAATAACAATAATAATAACTACTACAATAAAAAAAAGGCAACAAAAGGGAAAATAAATAAATATTTGAAAAAAAAACAGAGGGGCCAGATAGTTGCAGACCTGGCTGAGTGCACGTGTTACAATGCACAAGGACCCAGGTTCAAGCCCCTGGTCCCTACCTGCAGAGGGAACCTTCATGGTGGTAAAGCAGTGCTGCAGGTGTCTCTCTGTTTCTTTCCCTCTCTTTCTCCATCTCCCCTCTTGATTTATCTCTGTTTCTATCCAATAAATAAATAAACAATAACTTTTTTAAAAGAGTAAAAGTTAGATTTGAGCTCTTCCTAAGTATGGCTAAAACAGGAAACACAATTATTTGTCAATCCATTTGACATAAAAGTGAAAGCATTCTTAACAAACACTGAAAATATTAATAGCACCTAGGGTTTTGTTTACATGTTATGTGGCTTGATAGTGAATGTTATTGACAAGTTTTCCAATAAATACTAAAGTCTTTTCTAGAAGTTGTTCTTTAAATTTTTTTATTATTTATTTTTATTTGATAAGACAGAGAAAACGAGAGATAAAGGGAGAGAGAGGGACTCTTGCAGCTCTGCTTCACTGCTCATAATGCCTCAGGTGAGGATGGAGGGTTTGAACCCAGGTCCTTGTGCTTAATAACATGTGTGTTCAGCTGGGTGTGCCACCACCTCTAGAAGACTCTTTGTAACCCTCGCTTTCCAAAGAACACATGCTGGAGATTAAAATTGGGTGGTTATAGTATTCTCCAGTTTCACTCCAAGAAACATTTCAACAACAAAAGAGAAGTCCCTAAGAAGGGTTTTCTTGGCTACTATATGGCATACACAATTTTCTTTCTTTCCTATTTCACAGTAATAGCTCCCATCGGAGCTCTCATCATCCCCCAAAATGGCAGCCACATTGCTGCAATCCACAAAAATGAACATCAGCAAAAGCTAACAATGACCCCATTTTTTTTTACTGTTGAGACTCAATATCATCTAAATCAAGGTGACTTCATATCTGAAGTACTGATGTCTGAGATGTGACCAACATTTGCCATCTCTAAGGTACTAAGTGAGTCAACGAAGATTTTATTGAAAATGTATATTTTAGTGTTTATTGAAGCACTTATTATATCCTCCTTACTACAGACTATGTGCAATCATCCAGAGGCTAAATTACTATACAGAGATCACCAACCTTCTGACCAGTTTTTTCAACTAAATAGCTCATTTTCAAAATGTTCTTGAGCATTCATGTAAATATACTTTTAAAAAATGTTCACATTTACCCTATTTACCTGTCCCCTATTTACAGTCTCTTCAACAAAATATTTGCATCTTCATCCTAATTTTACTCTTTAATCCTTCTTATATTAGCAAGTGGCATCTACATTTACCCAATTAATCAAATCCAAAATATCATCTGCACCTCCTTGGTTTCCTTCATTCCCTGTATCCCAATAGTATAGTCAAGTCATGATTATGTCCAAGTGTTAATCTAAAATTGTACCATTTCACCATTTATGCTTCTTTGAGAGCATCTTGGTTGAAGACCCCATGTCCACTCTTGTCCCTGTTCTGTCCATTCCCCACGCAGCAATCTGAGTAACTATTTTAGACATGATCATATCCCTTCTTGCGTTGCAATCAGAGAGAATCCAAGCTCCTCCTCACACTCTAAAGATTTATTTATAGTCCAGTCCTACCCACCCATATTACTGAGCTGTCAGAAAGGCCATGACATATTTTTCTATGCAAAAATGTGTCATGACTTCGGACAACCCAATATATTTTATATTTACTGCTGCCTAACAAATTGTCCCAAAACTCAATGACTTGAAATACTTATTACCTTGCAATTTCTGAAGAAATCCAAGCAAGTTCTCAGGTCCTCTGCTCTAGGAGTCTCTTCCCGGTTGGTCTAGCATAGGGCTACATGCTCAGCTGGGGAGGATTCTGTTCCAGGTTCATTCACATGGTTGTTGGCAGGATTCAGTTTATCACAGGTTGCTGGCTTGAAGGCCTGGTTCTTCCCTGGCCTGAAGACCACCCCAGGACCCTGACAGTGGGTCTCATTAAAACATTGCCACTTGCTTCACCAGCAGAATCGAGCTGAGAAGAAGGAAAAAAGTCATCATAGTTTTTTACAACCCAATCTCAGAAGTGGCATTTCATCACTGTTGCCATATGACATTTATTAGAAGTCACTAATCTGGTTCCCACACAAGGGGCAGAGGTAACACAAAGAGAGGAATACTAGAAGGTTAGAAGCCTTGTTCAGAAGCAACACACCATATCCACCTTAACTTCATTTCCAATCCCTTTCATCTCTGTTCCCTATGACCCATTCTTTGACTACACTAACCTTCGATTTACCTAGGGATCTTTTTGCTAATTATTCTTTTGCCTAAAAAACCTTCCCCTCAGATCATCATGTCGCTAACTCCCTCATGGATCCATGCTCTAAGATACCACTGTTACCCTAAGCATGTCTACAGAAGTTAATATCATTCCCCAGTTCCTCCCTAGTGAACATGAGAACATGCCTCCCCAAAATAACTAATCCTTTCTGATTCTTCCTACATTATTCAACCAAAAATAAGAATGATAACTAATAATAATCATCAAGATCAAGTCAAAGCAAGCAGTAAAAAACAGTGGCTGGCTAAGTTAATGGGCAGATAGAGAATTAAGTTTCCCCAAAGATATGAAGTTTCAAGTAAAGTAAAAGCCACCAATGCCTTCCTTCTATCTGGTCATGAAATTCATGTTGACTTTTCTTTTTTTTTTTTTTTCATCAGAGCACTGCTCTGTTCTGACTGTTGGTAATGCCAGGGGTTGAACCTGAGCCCCTTCAAAATGCAAGTCCTGTAAGTCTCCACTGCTTCTTTCCCCAACCCTATATGTTGACTTCCGACATTACAACGGTCATGACTAAGCCTTGTGAGACCCTACATCAAGAAATAAAAATGTATCAAATACTTTCAAGGTGTTTTGTTCCCAAATTAATATCTACACAAATCCATAAATTTAATTTATATACTAACCTCAAGTTTTCCACTCATCCCCAAACTACAATAGACATATAAAAAAATAGAAAAATGCCAACCCCCAGAATAATGATGCTGGCATGAGTTCTACAAAAAGGAGTATTTTCAATTAAAATAAATACATCACTGAGAAACAGGTTCCCATAAAACTTAAAGTAGTGTGGAATCAAGAAGGTTTGGCTAGCTGTGAGAGGAAGTGTTTTACCTCATGACAAGTCAGTGCACGCACGCAGAGGAGTCAGAACTATTTCATAAGATTTGCACAGTGGCTCCTTACAAACTGAAAGGACTATTTAGCCATAATCTATGTACTTCCCAAAACAATGACACTGTGAGGACAGCACATGCCCAGCATTGATAAGGATGTTTTCATTACCCACGCAGTTGACTTCAAAAAGTTTCAGGTTTCACTTGCAGAATTTAAGACAAGATTCAAACAAGAAAATAAGTATGAGTTTAAGTTGTCCTTTTTGAATACTGGCATGAGAGGGAGGCTGGTTATGAAACGTTAATATGCTACTTGCCATGGTGTTACCTGAACTGGGTGACCTCACATTGTCACTGGAGTCCCAATGCCACAACAAGGTGTATTAATCCTTGTGAAATACAGACACAGGACACACTAGCGGAACTTCCAAAAACAGTGCTGTCAAACAGTAAGGATTTCTCTAGTTAGTATTTATAGTTTATGTTTCTCATAAATTATGTAAACTATAGCTCTAGAGTTTGTTGCAGTAAGAACTGGCCTTCTGAGAAAGTTTTTTGCTGTTAATTGTTTTTACCATCATTTCTCCTCCTCCCTGGTGAATATACAAAATGATTTAAGAAGCTGATGACTCTAAAATCTGGCACATAAGTTTGAAATCTGTCTCCATCACTCCTTACCTGCTCTGATATTAGGCAGGCACTAAACTTACCTGAACCTCTCTTTATTCACATCAAAAATGTTAATGAAAATCCAGAGTTCCAAGGTTTGACTAGTTTAAACGAGATAAATTAGACAAAGCCCTCAGCCCTATGCTGAGGTGATCCAATAGCTATTTGGTTATGGTATATTCATTTAATAAGAACAAACTTACATAAATGTTTGAGTGCAGTATTGGGGGAAATTTTCAGTACTTTTTAAGATAGTAACACCACATCAAGAGTTATTATTATTTATTTTGGATAGATACAGAGAGAAATTGAGAGGGAGGGAGCAGTAGAAAGGGAGAAAGAGAGACACCTGTAGCACTGCTTGTGAAGCTCACCCCCCCACACACACAGGTGGGGATCAGTAGCTTGAACCCAGGTTCCTGCGCACTGTAATATGTGTACTCTACCAGACACACCACTACCTGGCCCCCTCTAGAGTTATTAGAATAAGACTAAAATGACGTCTTTTAAGTTAGCAAAAAGAAAATGACCAAGAAGGTAACTCGGTGGTAAAGCAGTCAGGATTTGCATGATTAATGCCCTGAGTTTATACTCAGTGGCTGCATATGTCAGCCATCTATCTAGTCTATTTGTTGGTCTGTTTGTCTCTCTCTCTCATAAAATATCAACAGATACATGCATTATTGTCACCAGGGCTACTGTTGAGACTCAGAGCTGGTACTATGAGTCCACCATCCCTTTTTTTTTCTTTCTATTTTCTTCTTTTTCTTTTATTTTGATAGGGCAGAAAAAGAGAAGTTGGGATGGGAAGAGGAGATAAGGAGAGAGAAAGAAAGACACCTGCAGACCAGCTTTGCCACTTGTGAAGTGCCCCCCCCAACAGGTGGGAGCAGGTCCTTGTGCATGGAAATGTGTACAATCAACTTGATGCACCACTTCTCAGCCCCTGATAAATTTTAAATTGTGTTAAATTAGCCAAAGACACATATTCTAGGTTGCATTTCTCATACTTCAACTTTTCCTAAACATTGAAACTGCTGGGCATTTTTTTAAATTTAGAAACTGTGTTTTATTACATATGTGAAAAGTAATCCTCAGTTTACAAGCTCAAAATCTGACAAATGTATAAGGGTATACAATTGGCATGTTTACAAACTGTATCCACCAAAAAAAAAAAAAACTTCACTGCAAATACAATTCATATTACTTACATTCAATGTCTGAATATTTACATGACACCTCCTGCGAAGTAAATACAAACCTAACTCCTATCATTTTAGTTCAGTACATATGTGATATAGATTCAGACAGTAATTTTTTATCAACCAAAAAAAATTTACAGAATCCTCCTACCAATTCATTATTTTATATAAAAATACAAGACTCATCATAAGTTTAGTTAGCAGGATCTGTTTATATGCTACTAAAATACAGCTAGAGTTTTAGATTTTTAGCTACTAAGGTAACAGTACAGATTCTGACTTATAATTGATTTAAAATAGAGGATGTTAATACACATTCTTCACATTTAGATTTGTTCACTGAAGCTATCACATTTTGTTCACTAAGCACTATCACACCAAGTTGGTTAATATAAGAAAAGGGACGCAAATTTTTTAAAAACAAGTACTGATGCCTAGGTTCTACCTTCAGAGGTTCTGACTTATTTGCTTTGGTCTGCAACGCAGGCAGAAAAACAAATTCTCCCAAGTGATTCTAATATGTACAGATTTCAATGTGCAGTCACTGACATAGATTCTTCACAAACTGTGTGCTCTCAATTAGACTGTAGCTATCTACTCACATGCTGGTAGGGGGTTTGAGAGGTTAGCATTTCCCTTATAGATTACAAGTCTCATCCAGAAAGAATATCTCTCTCTCTCTCTCTCTCTCTCCTCCCTTTCTGCTTTCTCTCTCAGCATCCAGTAGCAGTTCAGTCTCTTCTGTTGACTGATCAGCTATGAAAAATCACAAACTTTTTTTAAACGAATTTGGAAACCTCTAGCCATGATTCTTCCTTAGGTGGAAAACCTACTTGGTTAGAATCAAAATTAGATGGCTTCCATGTACCACTTTAAAACTGTGTTCTCGTTAGAAAATACTTCAGAGATGGTCCTAGCCAGAGCTGTAATGTGCCCTGTTATTTTCCTTTTCTTCCCTTCCTTCTTTCCTTCCATCTTTCCTTCCCTCCTTCCTTCCTTCTTTTCTTTCTAATTTTTACTGGATTACAAAATAATTCACATGAAATTGTGCCCAAAGTGGTTCCAACTATTTCATTTTTGCTTTCAGATGTTTAGGGAGAAAAGCACTGGATTCGGGGGTCGGGCGGTGGCGCAGCGGGTTAAGTGCATGTGGCGCATAGGGCAAGGACGGGAGTAAGGATCCCGGTTCGAGCCCCCGGCTCCCCACCTGCAGGGGAGTCGCTTCACAGGCGGTGAAGCAGATCTGCAGGTGTCTATCTTTCTCTCACCCTCCCTGTCTTCCCCTCCTCTCTCCATCTCTCTCTGTCCTATCCAACAACGAACAACATCAACAGTGGCAATAATAATAATAACCACAACGAGGCTACAACAAGGGCAACAAAAGGGGGAAAAAAATGGCTCCAGGAGCGATGGATGCATGGTGCAGGCACCGAGCCCAGCAATAACCCTGGAGGAAAAAAAGAGAAAAAAAGCAATAAAAATAAAGCACTGGATTCAAGTTCAAAACAGGATTGAAGCCTGCTCTGTCACTTGCCAGCAAAGAGTCATTTTACATCACTGCTAAGGTCTCAATTCCCTACTCTACACAGTGGGTATTACTGATAGAGAGTTACAGGACAGGGGGCTAAGTGGTGGAGCACCAGGTCAAGCACACATAGTACAAAATACAAGGACCAGTGCAAGGATCTGGGTTCAAGTCCCCAGCTCCTCACCTGCAGGGGCATCCTTCACAAGTGGTGAAGCAGATCTGCAGGTGTCTATCTTTATCTCTCCCTCTCTGTCTTCCTCTCTTTCAATTTCTCTCTGTCCTGTCCTATCCAAAAATATCAACAACAACAACAACAAAAAAGGACCACCAGGAGCAGTTGATTTATAGTGCAGGCACTAAGCCCCATCAATAACCCTGGAAGGAAAAGAGAGAGAGAAAGAAAAAAAGAAAGAGGAAAGAGAGAGAGAATTACAGGATAATGAGATCATGTGTGAAAATGATTTTTCAAATACTAAGTAGTATGACTATGAAAGCAATGAGTGAAAACCTTGGGCAGGTGGTTAAATTGCTTTTATGCAGTGACTAAGTTTTCCTCATCCAGAATTAAATAATATCCCTTAAGTTTGTCTTTGTTTGCCTAATTTATCAGATCCCATATCCCTCTCTAAAAACGAACTTGGATTGGACTAACATTTGTCATCTAAATGAAAGCAAGTAAGTCGGTAGTTACGTATTTCCTGTCCCAATGAACTCTTTAGAAAGAAAACATGATATAAAAGGTAAAAGGGGGAGTCGGGCTGTAGCGCAGCGGGTTAAGCGCAGGTGGCGCAAAGCACAAGGACCGGCATAAGGATCCCGGTTCGAACCCCGGCTCCCCACCTGCAGGGGAGTCGCTTCACAGGCGGTGAAGCAGGTCTGCAGGTGTCTGTCTTTCTCTCCTCCTCTCTGTCTTCCCCTCCCTCTCTCCATTTCTCTCTCTGTCCTATCCAACAACGACAACAACAATAATAACTACAACAATAAAACAACAAGGGCAACAAAAGGGAATAAATAAATAAAATAAATATACAAAAAAAAGGTAGGAAAAAAAAAGGTAAAAGGGAGGTACTTCATGGGTACAACTCGTTCATTCACTCCACAAGTGTGTAATGAGAACCCACCACGTAGCTGACATGTTGTGAGGCCGTGCAGTTGAAGTAATCAACCAGAATAAATAATGATGATTGATGCTCAGGGTAGCAGAGAGACATGATAAATGTTACAACTGAGAAGAAATGGTGTTGGTTAGCAGGGAACTCCACATAGTCAGATTTTAAAAGAGTGAAGCCAAAGGTATCCACCAACCCAAACAGAACTGGGCAGAAATGGTGCCCAGGCATAGAGAACAGGAAGGTCTGAGTGAGAAAAAGAGCATGGTTCATTAAGAACAACTGAAAGAAATTCAGTGTACCTGGAGTATGTAAGAGGAAAAGTGGTGAAAGGAGGGGATGGAAAGGCAAACATTAGCCATACGACTTGAATCCCTGTCCATTTTTTTTTTTTTATTTTATCCTAAGGGCATTGGAAAATCATTAAAAAGTTAAAGCAGGAGGGAATTGGGCAGTAACGCAGTGGGTTAAGTGCAGATGGCGCAAAGCACAAGGACTGGAGTAAGGATACCAGTTCGAGCCCTTGGCTCCCCACCTGCAGGGGCATCACTTCATAAGTGGTGAAGCAGGTCTGCAGGTGTCTATCTTTCTCTCCCCCTCTCTGTCTTCCCCTCCTCTCTCCATTTCCCTCTGTCCTATCCAACAATGACAATATCAATAACAACAACAATAACTACAACAACAATAAAAACAAGGGCAACAAAAGAGAATAAAATATTTTTAAAAAATTTAAATCAGGAAAGAGATATGATCAGATTTGGGGGTTCTCTTGCAGCATTTGTTTAGTTGCTGTGTGGAACATGCATTGGGGGGGGGGTGCAAAAAAGACAGTAGGAGACAGTGTAACATTCCAGAGGAGAGACATTTGTGATGTAGTCTTGTGTTGTGACAAATGGAATCGGAATGACTGAAGGGAGCTATCTTTGTAAAATCAAGTCTGCTCATGTTATCCCCATAACTAAATCTCTTCAGACTTTCCACATTATTATCATGAGGATAACTTTTCAAAAAAATTTTTTTAACATGGTTTAAGGGGCCCTCCGTGTTCTTCCCTGACCTCCTCTTCTACACAGACACTCTTCTATGTACTCTGTTATCAGGGTCTGAGGACAATAATTCACAATCTGCCAAGAAATTTTTGAATGAACTGAGTAATTTAAGAGAAAAGCAAAAAGTCAAGTCAGTAAGACTATGAGGGATGGAGGACAGAGAGACATCAAGGTTGCTGTAAGTGGTAGTTTGGGGATATTTGGAAAGGAAACTTTTACGGAGTTTGAGGCGGTTACATATTACCCAAGAAGAGATGCTAAATAGATTGGATCTAAATAGTTAACATATACCAAGTTCTGTGCCAGATACAGTCACATACATATTATCTCACGTAATTAGCTAAAGCCAAATGTAGATAAAAATAGTTAACTATATGACCTCATTTTAAAGTAGACTCTACACTAATTATGTTAATCTACACTATGAATAACCCACACCTATTCACCAGGGGAAATGAGCAATTTATCCTGGAGTTAAAAACTGTCTAAATGATTTGAATAACATCATTTCCAAACTATCCCTATGGCACAATTATGGGAAGACTTAAAAAACAAAAACAAGTAGGGGGCTGGGCAGTAGCACAGCGGGTTAAGCACACATGGGGGCACAAAGCTCAAGGATCCTAATTCAAGGCCCTGGCTCCTCACCTGCAGGGGGTCACTTCACAAGTGGTGAAGCAGGTCTGCAGGTGTCTATCTTTCTCTCCCTGTCTTCCCCTCCTTTTTCCATTTCTCTCTGTCCTATCTAACAGCAACCCACCAATAAGCAATAACAACAATAAGAACAACAACAACGATAAACAAGAAGGACAACAAAAGGAAAAAATGGCCTCCAGGAGCAGTGGATTTGTAGTGCAGGCACCGAGCCCCAGCAATAACCCTGGAGGCAGAAAAAAAAGTATAGATGAGTTGGTGAACAATTTTATTCTCATAGAGCAATTTTAGCCTGCTCTACTATTCAACATAAATAATCCTGGGGCCTATTTCATGTTTCTTAAGTCCAGCAGAGGTAACAGGAAAATAGCCTACTACCATCTCAATAGCACTCATTTCCCTGTACCTTTTACACAAATCTCTATAAAGGAATTTCCTTCTTTCCTTCCTTAAAAGTCAGATCTGTGATTCATTTCTTCCTCTTAGCTTATATATTTTTTGCATCGTTACTGCACATCTAGGTGTTAATATTACACATTCCAGAACATATTTTCATGGCATCCTCAAATAGAATTACGCTTCATAATACTTTATAACAAAGTTTCTTGTTTCCTTTTTCCTTTTTTGCCTCCAGGGTCATCGCTGGGGCTGGGTGCCTGCACTGAGTACACTGTTGCTGGTGGCCATCTTTTTCCCATTGTTGTTGTTGCTGCTGTTGCTACTGTTGGCTCCGACAGAGAGAAATTGAGTAAGGAGAGGAAGACAGAGAGGGGGAGAGAAAGACAGACACCTGCAGACCTGCAGACCTGCTTCACCTCTTGGGAAGCGACCCATCCTGCAGCTGGGAAGCCAGAGGCTCTAAGCAGGATGCCTGCGCTGATCTTTGTGCTTAGCACTATGTGCGCTTAACCCATTGCACTACTGCCCAGCCCCCTGTAACAATGTTTCTAGGTATGATTTGCAGCCAAGTACACTAGAATCAGCAGACTTGCTTCCTTGAAACCCAGGTTTGGGCCCTCACTCCTATAACTACTAAGTCAGTGTTTCTCATGAAAAGGCCCAGTAATCTGCATTTTAAGAACTGCCCAAGTACTGTTTATACACACGCAAGTTTTAGACTATGTGTGATTTTTTTAACTGAGGTAGAAAACACTCATTACGCTTCTTGCTATCAGAAATAATTATGAAAGGGTAGGAGAGAAAGCACAGTGGTTGTATAGAAGGCAGGCAAGCAAGAAGTCCCAGGTTCAACCCCTGGCCACAGATTTAACTCCTAGGACCACTAACAGCTAGAGATGAGCTGTGTTTAAATGCAGAAGTAATTATAAAATAATTTCTGTCAGAGAAGAAGTCTATTAGGACAATAAATACATTAAATAAGTAAATCAATGTTTGAATCCACAGACAAAATGACAGTTTGAATACTCTTACTTGAACTACATAAAGAAGGTTTGAAAAGACTTTGCTCACATGCTGTTACTAGAGCAATTGCTGACAAACTAGTTACAAATATTTTACACAGGACTACTTAATGGTAAATAAATATTCACTAATTGCAAAGAAGAGTGATTTATAATTAAAATTTTGCTGAGAATATGGAAAATCTGGATTACAGGTATGCCTATTTTATGAGGATTTTGTGTTTAGATTTTGTTTTCTATTCAGCTTGTTTGTATGGCATTTGGTAAATTTTCAGAGTTTCCTTAGAATCAACACAATGAAAAAAATAACTAACACAATGGATTAAATTCTCAGTTGTTGCCCACAAACCTTTATTCAATAAAATCATCATAGAAAAGCATGCATACAATTAATACTCAACTCAAATGGATATTTCAGTGTGGTTAAAACTCATATTTTTCAAGACAAATAGATACTGTCATTTGAAAAATGCTACACAAATAGAGGTATATGAGGCTAGATCGCTAGTTAATCTGTATTTCTTGAGTTTAGAAACAAATAATAATAACGTTTCTGTGAATATTTTTCACTCACAAAACTGCAGTCTATTTTATTCAGATAAAAAGATTAGTTTATGCATTTTTATTTTGCAAACGTTAATGAAAAATTCTATTACCCATCAATTAAATATAGGTAAGAAGTAGCAGACATTGGAAAAAAAGAGAGATACATATTACACATGCAAGGAAAATTAAAACTTGGGATGTTGGGAGGAGGCATGTGCTTTGATGTACAAAAGAACCATTGTTAATGTGGCACAAAACCTCCCCAGTATGGAACAGAGATAAAAAGGAGGGGTCTTCTAGCAGATCAAGGTCAACTGAGATCTATGAATAACATAAATGCTATTAATCTAGTACCGAATGAATTGCGGGAGTTCAGCAGGGTATGGTTATGTGGCAGAGTTCATGGCAGGAGAGTTTTATGTCACTTTGTATTAGATAATGAGCATATTCATCAAGATTCCTAAATACCATCCAAACTGGCACAGAAGAAGCTTTAAGAAGCTTGAGAGAACAAATCAAAGAACCAGATCTGAGGCTCAGAAAGGTAATAGGGATGTTCAAACAGAGCAGCAAGTTTAGATATTACAGGCATTTGTACAATCTCACTCTGCAGGAAATGGCGTGAGAAAAGAATTTTTTAGTTGCTTGGCTAGCAGTTTATTATGTGCAATGTCACTTGCCTCATTATGTCCTACTTTAATAGTTAAAAGAGATGTAGACAGTAATACCTTAAAAGTCTCTATGCTGGAAAACATGGAATCCTTCTCCTCTTATAACTAAATCAAAATACAAAACGTGTTGCTTCTCCTTTCTTCAGAAAAACAACATAAAACCATGAAGTGTCATTCTTTTTCACAGATTCAAATCTCCCTAAGCACTGGGATCCTACTTATGTCTTACTGAAATAAGCATTTTTAACATGTGTTTATTGAAATATACTTATATATTTTAATTACCTTTTTTTAAAAAATATTGAGAGAAATAAAAAAAGAAAGAAATATGAAAAGGAAGAAGAAGTGAGAAGAGAACATAAGACTTAGCCCTGGTAATATTAATCTAACAGAATTTAGGATCAGAAGAGAAAAAGGAGTTGTAAATGATATAAAGATGATACTTCCCCTCTTATCCTATGGTTTAGTCAATGTTTCCTTTTTATAAATAAAAAATTTAAAAATAAAAAAAGATGACACTTTTTGACATAGACTACAAAGTAATGTTCTTTTTGCTAATGAACTATATCTCCACTAACCTAATGAGACATAGAACTTTACGTAAATACAGTGAAAACTCATAAAGAGCACCCCCAGAAGACTAGCTCATGAATGACATCTTAATGTGAATGTGTCTGGCAACATGTTCTGCGTCTCTACTTCTTAGACTGTATTTCAATTTTATTCATTGACTTAATCAACAAGTATTCAATGCCTTGAGTTGGGTTAAGGATACTGCCATGAATAAAACAGACATGACTCTTATAAAAGCCCTAATAAAGCCCATTGTTTTGAGGTTGATTTTGGTAGTTGTATTGGACTAAATATTGTTCCCAAGTTAACTTCCTCCCTGAACCTCAAAATTTGACCTTATTTAGATATATCAAAACAGATATAAGTAAGGATCATGAGGGCCAAGACAGGGTGGGGTTTGGATGCACCCTAAATTCAAAGGGATTATGTTACAAGAGGAGTCAAACCCTAACCCTAACCCTAACACAAAGAGACAAAGGAGGTGATGATGGAAAGACAGAGGCAGAGATTGGAGCATTTCATCTCCAAGCCATGAATGCCAAGAATTGTCAGCAGCCACTAGGAACTAAAAGGGAGGCATGGAGTGGTTCTACCTTAGAGTCTCTAGAAGTCAACCATACCTAGATTTCAGACTTTCTGACCTCCAGAAAGACTGGGAAAAAAAAAAAAAGGAGGGGGCTGCTGTCTTAAGTCCCCAGTTTATGGCCATTTATAATAACAGCTCTTAGTAACAAATTCAGTGGCCTGAAGAGTTAATGCAAATGTCAAGACCCAGAGGACTGCAGTCTCCCTGAAACACAGAGACCACTGAGCAACGGAATGACTGTGAAAACCATCGTGCAGAGGTGGTGCTGTCTTTACCAGATTCCTCAATTAAGGGACCAAAGAATGAAGCTATGTTTGCTAAGAGAAGAGGTTTGAGATTCTCTAGATCCATTCTATTCATTTTACATCTGAAGAAACTAAAGTGATCTGTCTTTTGGCTTCCTTTCTCCTTTTGCCTCAAGTGAGAGACAGATGGTTTATCTTCCTCCAGGCAGGAAATCTCTGTCTGGCTGACACTGTGAATGATTCAGCTTGATTCCTAGGAGGGGAGAGGAACAATTTTTTGCCAGTGAGATGGTAACTACAAAATCCATTTCTTCTATAGTTAGGCTAGAATGCCTGCTGAGTAAGACACAATGGAAGAAGCAAGAAACATCTTCTTCCCTTTTCCTTCAGAAACATGCATACACCCCCAAAGGAAGGACCTGTTACATTTAAACTATAAGCCCAAACCAGTGTATTTTAGGCTCCTTATTAAAAGTCATGGCTCTAATAAAGACAGAAGAAAAAGACCATGCCCATCATGGCTTTTAGAACAAGAGCAGGGCTTTGCTATCTGGCTTATAAAAGGCCAATTGTCTTATTTAAAAAAATCAGAAAAGCAGGACACACACACACACACACACACACACACACACTCCTCTTAAATCCTGCGGGGGGCGGGGGTGTCTTAAAAAAATGAAAGTCAAAAACTTGAGGGAATCAAGATCCTTTGGAAGAAGGAACATTAACTGAGCCCACGCAGAGCGGCTGAAACACTGGGTGGGAACAGCTGCTGTGGTACAGTGAAGCCGAATGAAACTTTTCAGCAGTGTCATGAGACTGGAAAGTCAAAAACTGGAGTTCAACTCTATTAAGAAACCCAGAAATATGAGATGCCAAGATCCTGGAGAGACAGGAAACACAGGAAAATAAGGCTGATCATCCAAGCCACTTTTCCCTCTTGAGAATGCCATCCAGTTTTTTGCGGTGCAGGCCAGGAGATTGAGATATTGATCCAAGGAGTGCTTGCAAACAGGCCAAAACACTAAGCAGAGATATTGGCAGTCTTGCCCATGCTGGGAGATTAAAAAAACTAGAGTTCAGGTGCTGCCAAAATGGAGGTGCTCAGCGAACAAAGCAAGGTTCCACTAGAGACTTCCTATACCTTAGAAGTTAGGGCAAGTCCAAAATAGCTGAAGCTTTAAGTGCTGAGGCCCAAATAAGTTTACTCCCTAAGTGAACTACAGTGATCTGCTCCTCTGACTTCCTTCCAGAAGCTATGATATTCTCTCTGAAGATGGATATCATCTAGATCTACAATTTTCTCCACTCTGAAAAAAAAAAAAAATTTAAGTGGAGAGGGATGTAAGTGGGGAATATATATATATGGATTCAGATACCACCAAACTTGAAAGCCAAACCAGATGTCAGCCCCCCAACCCCTGTCATAGAGAATTCACAAAAGATCCCATGAAACCAAAAGGTGACACAAGAAGGAATCTTAGTGACTCAGAAGCTAGCTTCTCCTCTAAAGGCTGTTGCTCCCTGGGGTGGTACCTTGTGTAACTGGAGGTGTCTCTGACTCTTGTCCCCAGAGACTTCTTCCTTCACCCCTTTGAGATTACACACTGAAAACCTGACACACCCCCCATCTCCCCAAACTTCTGGGATCTTGAATTGCCATGCAGTGTTTGAATGTTGCAGTAAAGCTAAAGTATGTGTGAGGCTAGAAAACAGAGCAGACTCTGTGAGGGCCCAGCTGAGGAACAGGGGATTCAGACTATCACCAGAGTTTCCTAGGATTTGCAATGAGGAATAGGAACTGCCACCAACTATAGGAAGAAAGAAAATTGTTTCCGTATCAAGTATTGTCCCATTATTTTTATTCATTGTAGGTTATAGGAAAACACGGTGCAGTGGGCTGTGAGGATTTGCATCCTCCCTCCTCTCTTTTTATGCTCCTACTTTCATTAAGTCATAAACCAGAGAACTCATCAAATTCAGACAAGCCTCCCCATTGCCTAATTGCTTCTTTTCTCTGGTTTTCCCTCTCTCGCTTCCCTACTCTGGGTTCCCAAAGTCCCCTCCATCCAAGGAGCACACTCCTCCTATTTTCCTAGAGTCCAAGCACAGAACTAGCCCCAAGATAACAACTTCTGAGGCCCAAGCAATGGAGAAGAAACAAAGAGGCACCCAGGTCTCTGTATGGCCTGCTTCCAGAAGCTCAAGAGGAAGAGAAGGTGCAGACATTCACAAGCGCACAGACTGGGGTTGGGGTGGGGGCACTGTCCTTCCTGGATCCTGACAAATGACAGGCTTGGCTCTCCTTACCACATTTGTGTGATGTGTGTTTGCAACCTGAAAACAAAGGAGACCCCCCCCCCTCTCTCTCTCTCCTTTCCCATAATTACTTTTAGTGGTGAAGTAGTTAATGCGGTATTCCTCCTCTTGGCTCAGAGTTTTCATTTTTTATTGGCACTGTTTTATCCCTAGAGACAATAGCAGATTGTTTCTAGTGTGTGCAGAAGGAGCTTGTTCTGGCAGGCAGGCTTCCAGTCAACAAGCTCAACATCCTCTGCAAAGAACGTGCGTGTGCCTTGTTCGAACCTGACTTTCAAGTGTCTTTTATAAAGACAATCATCCTAATCACAACCTGTGACTGTGTTAGGAACTTGCACAAAACTGAAACTGAACTGCTCTTAAGAGTGTGTGAAGGAGAGGAGGGGGGAGGGAGAGGGAAAGGGACAGAGAGAGAGGGAGGAGTGGGGGGAAGGGAGGCTGCCAATGAAATCTTGGATTGAAATGCTGCTGACCTCAGCCTCTCTTCATGTTACCTGATTAGAAAAAGCTCGTCTTTTTCCTCATACCTCCAATCTGGTTAAAGGCCTTAAAACAGCAATATTGGGCAATCTTAACCACAGCAGTCACCCCAGATGAGGAGCTTTCCTGGCAGGAAGGGAAGGAATTTAAAGCAATGCAGGAGTCCTTGCTAAGGGGACAGGGTCTGTGCCCAAGGCAGCACCTCTCCCTTGAACTCACAATTCCTCCCCCTCAGTGGCCCATCTCTCTACCCACTGTCCCTGACCACTAGAGGGAAAGCATGTAAGCAAGAGAAACGATTACTAAGACCTTCACATGGTCACAGTTCATAAAGCACAAAGCATTTTGGTCTACCATGGCTCAAATTATAGGAAGAAGACAGATTTTAAAGATTAAGGAAACAAACTCATCAAGGCAAAGCAACTTGCCAGAGGTCACGCAGCTAGCAAACAACAAAGCTGGTTATTAAAATCAGTCTTCTGGGAAAGAAGAGATAGATCTGTCATGCAGAAAAATTCCATATAATTTATGGAGATGCTCTGGCCCCAAGAAGGTGGAACAGAGCCCCCATTCCATAAGGGTAAGCAGGGGAGAAGAGTCAGGCATGGAATGACAAGAAGGCAGGAGGGACTCCACAGGGAGGATCCTGACACGCACAACTAAACACAGATTGTCAAGATCAAAAACAACAGAGATGAGTCGTGCTCATGATGTGAACCTTTTTATTAATGTGATTTCACTTAATGTCCTTATGCTTAATGGAACATTACCTCTGTGGTGCTCCTGCCAATAGCCTTTAATCCCAGTCTAATAATGGAAAAACATCAGATAAATTCCAGTTGATGGGCCTTCCATAGACTACATGACCAGTACTCCTCAAAGACATCAAGGCCATCGAAGTCAAGGAAAGTTTGGGAAGCTGTTATAGTCAAAAGGAGCCTACAGAGATATGGAAATTGCATGTAATATGATATTCTAGATAGACTCTTGGCAAAGAAAAAGGATTTTAGGTAAAAACTAAGGTAAAAATGAATCAATTATGGGGTTTCAGTTAATGGTAATATATCCATTACCAGTAGGGTATTCACTGAAATAAAAATGCCATATTAAGGGGCCAGGCAGTGGCTTAACCTGAGTAAACGCACACATTACAGTGCCCAAGGACCCAGGTTCAAGCCCCTGGTCCCCACCTGCAGGGAGAAAGCTTCACAAGCAGTGAAGCAGGTCTGCAGATGTCTTTCTGTCCCTTTTCCCTCTGTATTGTCCCCTTCCCTCTCAATTTCTGACTGTCTCTAGCCAATAAATAAAGATAATTTTTAAAAAATAAAAAATAAAAGTGCCATATTAATAGAAGATAGAAATAATTGGAGAAACTGCACCAAATACATGGTATGCTTAATACTAATTTCTCTCTCTCTCTCTCTCTTTCTCTCTGCCTCCAGGCTTATCACTGGAGCTTGGCACCACGAATACACTGTTCCTGTTGGCCTTTTTTTTTTTCATTTTATTAGATAGGACAGAGAGAAGTTGAAAGAGGAGGGGGAGAGAGGGGGAGAGAGAGAGAGAGAGGGAGAGGGAGAGGGAGAGGGAGAGGGAGAGGGAGAGGGAGGGGGAGACCTGCAGACATGCTTCAGCGCTTGGGAAGCTTTCTCTCCCTACAGGTGGGGAGCAGGAGCTCAAACCAGGATCCTTATGCTTCATACTCTATGGGCTTAACCGGGTGCTCCACTGCCCACCCCTGTCAATTTTTTTTCTAGAAATCTAAAACTGACTAAAATTCAAAGATTATTTAACAAAAACATCACATTCTATGCCAATAACCCTCAATCATTCCATGACAGCACATAGATTTGCCTCAAAAAAAAAAAAAATGAAAGAAAGAAAGAAAGAAACCACACCTGGGGCCAGGTGGTGGCACACCTGGTTGAGCACACATGTCACAGGGCACAAGGACCCAGGTTCAAGCTCCCCACCCCCAGGGAGAAAGCTTTTTGAGTGATGAAGCAGGGCTACACGTGTCTCTCTGTTTCTCTCCCTCTGTACCTTTCCCTTCCTCTTGATTTCTGGCTATCTCTAACCAACAAATAAATAAAGATAATTTTAAAATGGAAGGAAAAAAATCACTCCTTTTTTCAAACTTGAGAGCTACTCTATGTTTTAATCTGGTTTTCTAGTTCTACTCTCAACCCGGACACCATCCTCCCAGACAATATTTCTAGTTCACTTTCATGTTAGCCATCAAATTCAAGCAAAGAGAACTAAAGTCATGGGCTGCTGGGCTAGCGTGAGGGCGTTTCTTCCTGGGCACGTGCTCTCTGGGTTGGAGAGAACTCAAATGGAGCCAACCAGGGCTGCTGCTTACTCAACGACGCAAGAGAGGAACCAGGAAATTGTGGTGGAGCGGGAATGCAATGCCTTTATTGATCAGAGACAACACACACACACACACACACACACACACACACACACACACACACACATACACACACATATATATATATCTTTAACCGGAAGTGGCAAGTGGGAAAAGGAAATGGCTAGGAGAGGGGGTGGAGAAAAGAGCGTGAAGATAAAAAGCTTCCATAGCAGCTGTTGCAAAGGTTCTAACCAATGGGATAAACCAATGCCCTGCAGGCAGGGCGGGTCTCAGGTAAAACAATGATTGTGTAAATAGACCACAGCATCAAGCAATGCAGGGGAGCTGGCATAATGCCCAACAATGGGCCCCTGTAAACATACCTAAAATAGATATCCTAGCTTTTTTTCCACCCCAGGCCTCTATTCTCATGTGCTCTATTCCTATTCTTTGACTCCTGTTTATTAAACATTTTGTCCTGCTTTGTATCATAGTGCCTTTCAGCCACCAAGTGACAAATGATACTACAATTCCATCCTGACCTCCCCGGACAGATGACCCTGCAATGTCCCGGAAGCTCACCTCTCTAGAGTCCTACTCCACTAGGGAAAGACAGAGACAGTCTAGGAGTATGAATCAATCTGCCAATGTCCATGTCCAGTAGAGAAGCAATTATAGAAACCAGAACTCCTTCCTTCTGCACCCCAAAAAGAATTTTAGTCCATACCCCCAGAGGGGGAAAATGATAGGAGAAGATGTGAGAGAGCTCTGGAATTCCACCAGAACCTGAAACATTTGCCATTAGGAATCTTTATGGGGTTTGTTTGTCTGTTTTACTATCTTTATTTATTTATTGGATAGAGACAGCCAGAAATGGGGAGGGAAGAGTGACAGAGAGGGAGAGAGAGAGAGAGAAACACCTGTAACACTGTTCATCACTCTCAAAGCTTCCCTCCTGCAGGTGGGGACGGGAGATCGAACCTTGTCTCTTGCTCACTGTAATGTGTGTGCTCAACCAGGTGCACCACCACGCAGCCCCATGGCATCTTTGTTTTTATACCATCACCGAAAAGGAAGTTAAATACCAGTGGAAGTGAGGCACTGTTTCACTTATCTGAGAGAGAAGAGGAAAAGGGAAGGATAGTAGTTAATAGGTACAGATGCCTTAGAAGAGAAGGCAGGACCATAGAAAAAAATGGGCTAAATAAATAGAGAGAAAGAGAGAGAGAGAGAGAGAGAGAGAGAGAGTGTCACCACACATCTGTGACCTTGGGAGAATTATTGCAATTTCCACTGGAGAGGGATAGGGACATAGAACTCTGGTGGTGGGAACGGTATGGAAATATACCACTATATCTTATAGTGTTGTTAATAACTAATAAATTAAAAAAAAAAAACTCAAAAAGGAAAGCACTATTTTAGGGAGCTGGGTGGTGGCCCAGTTAAGCACACATGCTACCATGTGAAAAAAGCTGTGTTCAACTCCCTGATCCCTTCCTGGAGGGAGGAAGCTTCACAAGTGGTGAAGCAGTGTTTCAGGTCTCTCTTTTTATGTCCCTCTCTAATTCCCCCTTCCCTCTCAATTTCACTCTGTCATAGCAAATAAAAAAGAAATAACTAAAAAAAAAAAAAAAAAAGGAAAAAGTAGCCACCAGAAGTGGTGATTTCATTGTACAGACACTGAGCTCCAGCAATAACTCTGGTGACAAAAAAATAAAAGGAAAAATTGAAAGCACTTCTTTAAAGTTTCATTCATTTATTTCACGAGAAAAAGATACTGAGAGAGGCCAGAACATGGCACCAGCATATGCATTGCTAGGGGTTGAACCTAGGGTCTCACGCATGCCAGTTCTGCACTCTACTATTGAGTCAACTCAGTGGTGCCTTGGCCATTATAGATTTTGAAGATCTGTAACTAAATAAAACTCTAGTGTCCCTACCAAACAGGCTCTGAGTAGACAGGAAACATGCTCTTTTTTGCTGATCATTAGTTTCCTAGATTCTTATAGGATACCTGATACACAGGAGAGGCTCAGAAAATATTTAGTGAATGAGTTAAATTAGATCCAGGGTTATTTATTGGGCAGTTGAAAAATTCATAATATAGTTTTTGTATGCAAAAAAAATGTGTCATGGCTTTTCCAACAGCTCAATAGAACTGGCTTGCTAAAACACATTCTATCTTAGGTCAGAAAGGATGCTAAAATATTTCAGTATCAATGTAAGTAAATAAAATCCCAGGCTCTATTTCACCAACTAAAGTGTTCATTCCTATGGTGGTATAGCTGAAGATAGACATTTAAGAAAAAAACACAAGTCCCGGCTCCCCATCTACAGAAGAGATGCTTCACTAGTGGTGAAGCAGGTCTGCAGGTGTCTCTATTGATATCCCCCCCCCCAAATTTCTCTCTGTCCTATCCAATAAAAATAGAAAAAAAAAAAAAGAAAAGAAAGAAAGGAAAAAAGGCCACTGAGAGTGGTGAATTCATTGTACAGGCCCCAAGCCCCAGCAATAACCCTTGTGGCATTTTTTTTTTAAAAAAAAGCACATGCCAAGGAGAACAACAGAGTAATTTACACACAATAGACTTTCAGGCCTGAGGCTTGGAAATCAGGTTCAGTTTCCAATACCACCATAAATGAGACCAGAGAAGTGCTCTAGTAAAAAATAAACAAATAAATAAAAGCAAGGTTCCAAGAAGAAAGCAAGCAAAGGGGGCCTGGGAGGGACTTAGCAGTAGAACAGAGAGTGAGGTCCTAGGATCAACCCCTGAAACTGCATATGATTCTGATATATCTCTCCCCCCCACCCCACCCCACCCCCATCTCTCCCTCTCCCTCCGCCTCTAAGTCCCCTTCCCTCTCCTCCTTCCATGGAAGAAGGAGAAGGAAGGAGAAGGAAGAGGAGGAAGAGGAGGAAGAGGAGGAGGAGAAGAAGAAGAAAACACAAAACTAGAGAAAGGTTAGAAACATGGACTGGAACTCACTTGTACTGGGAGGCGGGGGCAGTCTAAAAAATTGTAAAGCCTTCCCCAAAGATTTACCAATTTGGAGGACTGAGTAGAGTGCACCTGAAGTTTATTGATTACAGTCCAAAGACTACCGGCCAATCTCAGTCAGATTTGCATCTGCAGGGGAATGGGATTCCCAAGCCATCTGGATTAACCCATTAGCACAGCGACCCTGATGGGCATCCAAATGCTTCATTAGCCACAAACAGGGCTGGGAGGACGTCATCCACAGAAGCTTCGCCTTACACCACATGAAAAGAGTAACAGGTCAGTAAACTTCAGAATATACAGACGGTGTTACCAGTATGGACTCAAAGAAATATGACCTTTGTAGGCCCACAAATGATCCTTTCACCATGCTTGGCTTTACTCAAAATATTGTGAATAGGGGCTGAGTGGTGGCACACTCGGTTGAATACACATATTACCATGAGCAAGGAGAGGGCTTCAAGCCCCTAGTCCCCACCTGCAGGGGGAAGTTTCATGGGCAATGAGGTAGTGCTGCAAGTGTCTTTCTCTCTCCCTGTCTCCACTTTCATTGGAAACATATGCAGCCCTGCTTCACCACTTCTGAAACTTACCTTTTGCAGATGGGGGCCAGGGCCTTGAACCTGGGTCCTTGTGTACTGTAAATGTGAGCACCTAACCAGGTTCACCACCACCTGGTCCCAGAAATAGACTTTTGGGACCAGGCAGTGGAGTACCAGGTTAAGCTCACACATTACAGTGTGCAAGGACTCAGGTTCAAGGCCCTGGACCCCACTTGCAGGGAGAAAGCTTCATGAATGGCAAAGCAGGGCTACAGGTGTCTCTCTGTCTCCCTCTCTATTTCTCCCTCCCCTCTCAATTTCTCTCTGTCTTTATCCAATAATAAAAATAAATAAGTGGTCTAGGAGGTGGCGGAGTGGATAAAATGTTGAATTCTCAAGCATGATGTCCCGAGTTTAGTTCCCAGCAGCACCATGTACCAGAGTGATGTCTGATTCTTTATATCTCTCCTTCTGTCTTTCTCTTTAATAAGTAAATAAAATATATTTTTAAAAATAAATACACTTTTAATGATGAACTTAAGGTAGACTACACATGCTTATTTTCTTTCTTTTTAAACTTATTTATTTTGGGGTAGAGATAGGGAGAAACGGAGAGGGAAGGGGCAGGACAGAGGGCTGAAAAAGACACTCGTAGCTCTGCTTCACCATTTGCGAAGCTTTCCCTGTTCACATGGCAACGAAGAGTTTGAACCTGGTCCTTGTGCACTGGAACATGATCACTTTACTGCCTGTGCCACCACATAAACACATGTTTATCTCAATCATGTCCACCTGAAACTTGTATAGTGTCATGCAGTGTTGCTTCAGCTGAAAAAAAATAAAAGAAGTTTATCTAAATTAAAAAAATATATTTAACAAAAATACTAACTCAAAAAGATGCATGAAGTCCATGTTTACAGCAACATTATTTACAATAGCCAAGAACTAGAAAAAAAAAAAAACCTAAGTTTTGATAGGTTGTCAATGGATAAGTGATATACATATGTGTGTGTGTGTGTGTGTGTGTATCACTTACATATATGTATATATACTGCTTAGCAATAAAAAAAAAGATATCCTGTCACTTGCAACAAAATGGCCTGATGTAGAGATTATTATTCTAAGTAGAACAAACTAGAAAGAGAGATATAAACACCGTAGGATTTCACACATAATGTAGCAATAGAGACAAAAACCAACAGATGAACTAAATAAAAGTAATAAACCTTTGGACTCTTAAGATCAATTAGTAGTTACCAGAAGGGAAGGGGGGAAGGTGTTAATCAAGACAAAGGGAATGCACATGTAGGTTTTCAATGACGCACATCTAAAGTCCATGTGTTATAATGCCATATATCTCAATTAAAAATATTTTGGTAAAAAGTAATAACGGTCTTCCCCTCCAAAAAAAAAGATATTTAAATGTAGTGTAAACTAGCTTATAGAACCTTGATGAGGATTTCATCCACTTCCACTAAAAACTAAACTTAGATTAACTTCAAACAATACTGTGGAGTCGAGAGAGAGTTCATCTGACAGAGCACCTGCTTTATTGAGCTTGAGGTCCTGGGTTTGAACCCTGGCACCATGAACAACACCAAGGAACCCCATGGTGTTCATCTCTTGGTCTTACTCTCTAAAATGAAGAGAAAATGTTGGCCTAATCCACAGATAGAGGAGGCCTAGGCTTGATACACTGGTTGATATCCCAAAACTGGAAGAAGAAAAAAAGTACTGTGTACTTCTTTCCCGATAGAAAGAAGAGAAAATATTGAATGATTACAGACAATACCCCTATATGGAAGAATTTAAAAGCTGGGAAAGCTGTAACTGGGAGACAGCTCACTCAATGGAGCAAACACTTTGCCATCCATAGAGACTGGGGCTCAAACCTCTACACCAGGGAAAGCTCTATGAAGAGAGAAGGAATGCTATGGTATCTCTCCTTAACTCATTATCTCTTTACCTCCCTCTTTATCTCTCCTGATGTTAAGGGCAATTCAGGAAAAAAGGGAAAAAGTCATGGATTGTTGGAAAAGTCATGATCCACTTTAGCAGAGACTGCGGGATTCTGTACTCTGCACCTAACTTCTCCTTCCAAACCTAGGTTTTCCAGCCTCCATCATTCACACAGCACCTTCATGTTTTTTTACCTAATCATTTGCCCTAGGTCTATCATTTAGTAAATAGTTTTCTCTTAGCTCATTTGATTTTTAATTTGTTTATTAGGAAGAATCACCAGAATGTCCCAATTGTGCTATGCTCAATTTTTCCTATAATTATTAAAAATATTCATCCACATACCACCTAAAATTACCATCCGTTAGCATACTATAATTTGGAAAACTGTCTTCTGTAATTGAGAAGATTAAAGGGATGTAGCAAGTGGCTGCTCAGCCTCTACAAGCTCACCTACATTCACTCCCAAGAGTTCTTACTACCTGGGCTACTGAGCAGAGCACCCACCACCCCATTAGGACACTTGATCCATCAGGAGTCTCCTCTCTGCTCCAACCTCCTCTACTTGACCTCCCTCAGCATTCCTAGTTCTCAGTTTTCATATCTGCACCCGTTCATCTGTCTTTGCTAAATCTCCATTCTCCTCGGGATAGCCTGTCAGCAAAACAAAAAGTACTTGAGATTTTAACATGTGTGACATTCTTTACCACTCTCAAACTCTTTTCTCTGTAGAATCTACAGTATACTCCCCCTCTCTATCCTCCCTTCCCTCTCAGTTTCTCCGGATTTCTGTCAAAAAAGAAAGTAAGGTAGTGGCACACCTGGTTAAGCACACACTACCATGCACAAGGACCTGGGCTTGACCCTGCTCCCCCCCCCACTCCCCACGTGCGGGATGGGGGTAGTTTATGAGCAGTGAAGCAAGTACTGCAGGTGTCTCTCTTCCTTTCTGTGTTCTCTACCCCCTCTCAAATTTTCTCTGTCCTATAAAAAAAGAGGGGGGGTGATAGAAAAAGAAATGGCTGCTGAGAGTAGTGGATTCATCATACAGGCACTGAGACCCAATGATAAACCTGGTGACAAGAGGAAGGAAGGAAGGAAGGAACGATGGATGGAAAAGAGAAAGGGAGAAAGAGGAAAAGGTGGTCACCAGGAGCAGTCACTAAGCCCCAAAGAGAACCCTGGTAAAAATAAAGAAAGGGGAAAAAGTATAAGAAGAACATAGGCCTCTCAATGAATAAGAGATCTGAAATGTTTCTTTTCATGATTTCTAATTTTCAGTCAACACTGTATATGAACAAGTTCTATGTTTGCTTAATCTACCGTAATAGCTCACTCTCAACCACCACTCTTATAAGTTATTAAAATATTCTTCATTGTTTATCTACTCTCATATCAAAATGGTTTGTAGATTTATAATGCTGATATTAACACAAAGAAGTGAAAAAGCTCAGTATCACTAGTTATACTGCCACAATCAAGTCCCTCTCAGAAGATATAAAATATATTTATATGTAACATAAAACAAGTATTTAAATCATATTTCATTACTAAAATAAAAGTTTTTCTAATTTCATCAGTGGATATCAGCAATATAAATACTTATAAAGTTTGTTGATTTAGTATAAAGACCTTTATTACAATTACAATTAATAATTATGGAATTACTATCTATAGCATAATGCTTTTTACTTGTTCCAATTATATGGACAATATAATCTTACCCTCATATTCTTGTGGATGAAATCTGTCCTAAAGGTTTTTGTTCATGACAATATTTGCCCAGAAAAGCTAAAGTTCAATTTCAGCTCTAATTTCTAAAATTATTTGACAACATTTATAATAACACTTCGTTACAGAAACTAAAGCACTTAAGGACCTTGGGAAATACCTTCCTAAGTTTTATTTTTCCAAGGTCACAAAAAAAAAAAAAATCAAAAAAACCAGAAAAGTGCAATCTACTGTCTGTTTCCAAATCCATAGCTAGCTAGAAAAGCAGCACTTTTCAGCTGCACCATTAAAATGGCTGATGTTGCAGGACCTTGTTTTCTTCCCACAGACAGTGGCTACTAAATTCGGCATGTTTCTAATACTGGTTTTCTATGGAACAACGTCCGGTCAAAGTATTCAAAGTTTTCTCTGGAAACTGGTAAGCTTGTCGTTCGCTAAGAAAAGACTCCATATTGTATGCTTAAGGCTCCCAATTTATATGTGTTTTGTTTGTGTGTTCTGGTACTATTACATGTCAACATCATTATTTCAGTTCTGAAAGGGCCTTACCTGGGTGCAGTGTTGGGAGGTCCGACAGTTCCGGGAGACTAGCTAAGTCCCATCTTTTCAGCCATGGAGGTTGGTTTAGGAACCGCAAAACAACAGACAGCAGGCATGTCCGTGCCCCTGGAGAGGCTTCTCATCCACTTCGGAACCTCTTTTTTCCTGTCTCTACATGCTGAAGTCACAGAGGAAGGGAATGGGCCCTGACAACATGGTTGGAACCCAGGCACCAACTAGTTGTACACCCTTCGAGGCCCCGGGATTAGTCTCTCAGTGCACATTTCGCACTGCAACATTGTCTTGCCTGCACTAATTGTCTGCGGTAAAGTTGCGTTATTGTAAGGTCAGGGTTGCCGTAAAGGAGAAAATAAGGAGCTCGTGGGCAATTTGCTTTCGTTTCTGGACTAATCAGTCCAATCTGTTTCAGCCGGTGGTCAGTTCGGTTTCGTTCCTCCAAGGACAAACTATAACAGCAAATCTCAAGCTAGGATGGTAGTATGTAATGTGGTTTTTCACCCTTTGTGAAAAAGAACGTGTAATACAAAGACCACACCAAATACTTGATGACAACTGCCTAGGTACGGTTTAGCAAAAATGGCGGTTCTCAAGGCTTGGTGGTTCCAGGTTGTGTCCCCAACACCACTTTAAGCCGGGACTGAGCAGTACTCTGGTAAATTACAATAATATTAATAGAATTTAAATAAATTATTATTATTTTAAGTTTGTCGCTGAATCTCTGTTCCTGCACCACTACACCTCTCCTTGAAAGTACTTTGTTTGTTTTGTATTTCTACTAGAAAGTGAGAGACAGGGGAAGAGACATCGAGAGAAGACATGACACTGCGACAATATTCTGCCATGTGATGACGGGGGTGTGAACCCAAGTCCTCCTGTATAGTAATAGGTGCTCTGTGCTAGGTGAGCCACCTGCTGGGCCCCTAAATTTTTAAAAATAATTTATTTGTGCATCATCTTCATGAACTTCCACACATTTTAAAATATATTTGAGTAGTTTGTTTTGTCTTAATTTTATGGATGTTTATGTTTCATGCTGTCCTTTTGCATACATACAGTGCATTAAATCAAATGATTTGTCAATAGAGAAATGAAGCTGTTGGGGTAGATAGCACAGTGGTTATGCAAAGAGACTCTCCTGCCTGAGGCTCCAAAGTCCCAGGTTCAATCCCCTGCACTACTATATGCCAGAGTTGAGCAGTGTTGTTAACAGAGAGAGAGACAGAGAAGGAGAGAGGGAGAGTACTCTATTCTATATGAGATAAGTAAGTAAAATATTCTTTTTTAAAAAAAAGATGAAGCCAAACTGTCAACCAGTTAAGTTTTTTTTTTCCTTTGCAACAAAATTCTCTCTCACTCAATTAGCAATGTGATCATGCTTGCAGCCAAACTCCTTGCTGTGAAAATGATCCTCGTGAAAATACCTGCTATACCGAGACCTAGACATTAAGGAGAGTGGATGAGAGGATATGGAAGGGAGAAAAATGAATAAGAGGAAGTGGAAGGGAGAAATACTTATAAACTGCAGTATGCATAAGTATAATGTATGCAATATATAGGAAGCTGGCTGGTGGTTCGCTCAATAGAGATAGCATGTGTAAGGACCTAGGTTCAAGCCTCAGGCCACCACACGGGAATGCCTACAGAACAGAAGCTTAAGAGTGCTGGAACAGTGCTGTGATGTTTTTTTCCTCTGTGTCTCTCCTCTATTTCTCTGTCTCTCGTCTCTGTCTAGTGGAAAGAAAAAAGAAAAAATGGCTGTAGGGAAAGATGAAGTCATATAGGCCCTAGCGATAACTCTGCTGAAACAACAAAAGAACAATCTGGAAAAAAAACTCAGAATGGTTAATCCCCTCCCCATCAATAGAAACATGAACTTTTTTTCTTTTTTTTTTTTTATTTAAGAAAGGATTAATTAACAAAACCATAGGGTAGGAGGGGTACAATCCCACACAATTCCCACCACCCAATCTCCATATCCCACCCCCCTCCCCTGATAGCTTTCCCATTCTCTATCCCTCTGGGAGCATGGACCCAGAGTCATTGTGGGTTGCAGAAGGTAGAAGGTCTGGCTTCTGTAATTGCTTCCCCGCTGAACATGGGCGTTGACTGGTCGGTCCATACTCCCAGTCTGCCTCTCTCTCTCCCCAGTAGGGTGGGTCTCTGGGGAAGCGGAGCTCCAGGACATATTGGTGGGGTCTTCAGTCCAGGGAAGCCTGGCCGGCATCCTGATGGCATCTGGAACCTGGTGACTGAAAAGAGAGTTAACATACAAAGCCAAACAAATTGTTGAGCAATCATGGACCCAAAGCTTGGAATAGTGGAGAGGAAGTGTTAGGGGGATACTCACTGCAAACTCTAGTGTACTTCTGCTTTCAGGTATATATTTTACAGTAGTTTATGGATACGTGTGAACATATGCTCTCACTCACAGAAACTTGTGTATATCTAGGTTTTGGGACTTTGTTAGAAAGTGAACCACCTGAGATGGAATTAGAGTATACTATAAAAGGAAAGGTCTCACACGAGTAACGAAGCTGAAGGGTTGTCATTCCACACGTGTAGTCTCTGGACACAGTCTGAAGTGAAGCATGTTGAGGTGGCAATCGTTGTGTTGGTTAGGTTGTGATCGGCAGATGCAATATTATTTGATATGGATTGGGAGAGGCATACGGGAAAGTGGGCCCTATCCAATGGTTCCAGGACTGGGGGAAGTAGAGGCTCTATAGTGGAGATGTGAGGTTCCTGCTGTCTTAGGGTTCAAAAAGACAATCGATAGTTAATGTTATCATCACATTATTTGGTAATTGGGTTAGCTTTGAAAAGTCCTTTTGTTATGGTTTGCTGTACAGTACCCAGTATCTTGTATATAGCTGTGCTATTGGTTGCTTCTGATCTACTTGGTCTAGGCTTTTGAGAGGGTATGCATATCAATTACACTGCATATATTGAGAAAAGATTCAGTTTGGAAACATGAACTTTTTCTCCAGTCTTCACTCTGAGAAATTTACTGGGCTGTAGAAGGTAAATTTCACAAACGCCTGGGAAACTGTTAACACTGGGACCCAAGGGATTTTCATTCTAACTCATCCGCATTAAGCCTCCAGCAATTCCCAATCAGTTTACGTTTTCCTACCCTAGTACTGGCCTCTGCTCCTGTCAAGCAATTATTCTTTATATCTGCCCATCTCTCCAGTTTTCAGGACATCTGGTCCTGTGATGAATCTAAGAAGAAAGGTGGGTTTTCAGTTTGTTTGGTTTATTCTTGTGCGGACTTCCAAGATCATTACATGTCAAGCAGGAAGCAGGCAGCTCACCGTTCAGTCTGTGAGCTTGTAGACATTATAAATAAACTGATTAAGTAAAACATTTAAGTATTCTTCTCTTCTACATATGCTTGCAGTCTTTAAGGGAAAAGGGAGAACAAGTTAAAATCAAAGGTAAAACAACTAACTGGGAGAGGTTTTGGCCACGGATACCAGTTCAGTCATTTCAGGGAACAAAGCAAGGAACCAAACAGAAGGCCCGAGCAGGAGAGTGTACTGTTTGACAACCTCTCTCCAGACACACTCCAAACATTAGTTTGTTTCTTATTGCCTCCAGGGGTATCACTGGGGCTCAGTACCAGTACTATGAATCCACTGTTCCCAGTAGACATTTTCCCCCCATTTTTTTCTAATTTTAATTTTAATTGGATAGAATGGAGAGAAATTGAAAAGGGAGGGGAGGTAGAAGAGATAGACACCTACAGACCTGCTTCACCACTCATGAAGGGTCTCCCCCTCCATCCCCCACAGACAGGGAGTAGGGGCTCAAACCCCTGTCTTTGTACTTGGTAATATGGACACTTAACTGGGTATGCCAGTACCCAGCATCCCCGCCCCAAAAAAAGCATTATTTTTTAAGTAGTATTTTACAGGGACTGGGCAATGAAGCACCTGGTTGAATGCATGTTACAATGTGCAAGGGCTTGGGTTCAAGCTCCCAGTTTTCACCGGCAGGGGTGATGTGTCATGAGTAGTGAAGCAGTGTTGCAGATGTCTCTCTCCCACCCCACCCTCCTTTCCCTCTTGGTTTCCGTGTCTACCAATCAATAATTAAATAAATTTAATACATAATATAATAATAAATAGTAGTTTACAGAATTTTCAGGAAAATGTCATATACAAGTACTCTGAGTTCTTTATTTCACTATAAGCCAATCAAACATTTTCTTATAAGGAAACACTTTGGCAGGAAAAATACCCTCTAGGGCAGGATAAAATGCTGTCAAGAACAATTTCACTAAAATCCAGAGGAAAGAGTTTGAAAACTGCTTGTATCAAGTAATGTGTACTAGAAACCAAGAAGCATTTTTAGAGACAGAAAACTTTCATAATGACAAAATAACAGCTCCACTATGAGCAACATTAAAATTATCATTCTATATATCCAGTGATCTAACTTAAAAATATAGAAAACTGGGAGTTGGGCAGTAGTGCTGTGGATTAAGTGCAGGTGGTGCAAAGTGCAAGGACCAGTGTAAGGATCCTGGTTTGAGCCCCCGGTTCCCCACCTGCAGGGGAGTCACTTCACAAGTGTTGAAGCAGATCTGCAGGTGTCTATCTTTCTCTCCCCCTCTTTCTTCCCCTCCTCTCTCCATTTCTCTCTGTCCTATCCAATAACAATGACATCAATAACAACAACAACTACAACAATAAAAAAAACAAGGGCAACAAAAAGGGAAATATATATATATATATATAAAATGGGGCTGGGTGGTGGCGCACCTGGATGAGCATACATATTACAGTGCGCAAGGACCCAGGTTTGAGTCCCTGGTTCCCACCTGCAGGGGGAAAGCTTCACAAGTGGTGAAGCAGGGCTGCAGGTATCTCTCTGTCTCTCTCCTTGTCGATCACCCCCTTCTCTCTCAATTTCTGGCTGTGTCTATCCAATAAATAAATAAATAAAGATTTAAATATATATATATAGAAAACAAAACTAGCAGAACTACAATTAACTTATGGGGGGGCACAGGTTGATTAAAATTTTTGAGAGCACCTCAGCAACATTGTCAGGCAACACAGAGACTACTTGTGCAAAGTTTTATAGCTTACCTTCTTTACAAGGTAGCTTTAAAACACTAGATCATACCACATTTATTTGTGTGGCATCACATTTTTTGTGAGGTTGAGTTTCAATAGTTGCTGTGATAAAAAAGCAAGTATGCACCACTCGAAAAATCACGTGTAACAGAAGTGTCACAGAACACAAGAATGGATGGCATATCTACAACGTTCTGCAGAATCCAGCCAGTACTTGTGTGATTGGTAAGCAATTATAATTTTCTAAGACTAAATTATGTTTCCAAATAATACTGTTTTATTCCCTTAAAAATGAAGGGATAAGGGATTATACAGAACCCGTTCAACAAGTTTCAGAAAGAACACTTTGTATCATGTATGTTCTGAACATGCATGTTTCAAGCCATTTGTGAAAAAATCTTGTATATATAAGTTCGTCAGGGAAATAGAGGACACTTTGCCAGGCAAGATAATTTTCACCCAGAATAAAGTAGATTGATTGTGAAGCCATCATTGTAAATAAGAGTTAAGACTATGTTTATTATTATTAGCAGCCAATCCAGCAAACCTAAATAAAAATGATGGAAAGATGTTATAAATTCTCAAGACTCTTCCCTGGACTGCTGGGACTCTCACCATATGAATTTGTAGTCCTTTCTAGTTACCAAAACCTCTTTCTTCTGTATTTATGTTTTGTATTTCCAAAAGTGGGAATCTGATTAGTCTAGCCCTGTCAGTTTTTGATACTATTAACTAATTATCCAAAGGCTTAGAGATGCAACCGTGGAAGGTCTTCTCAAAGAGCCAAAAGCAAAGTCAACAGAGAAATACTATTTGGGATATCCATTTTCCCACAAAGGTGGAAAAAGCACACTTCTCACCTACTGACTCCTCTGAATCAAGGTCCTCGTTTAAACTTAGTTTTAGATTACAATATTTTTCTTTCTCCGCCAAGAAAACTACTTTAACAGCACTGACATTTATGTCACAAGAACACTGTTGAAATTTGAGTGAGAACCCTTTCCAAAGATATTAAATCTTGATGGAACTAACCTATAAAATGAAAACTTCCCTCCACAAGCTGATAGGCAAACTTTTATATGTGAGATTTTAAAGATATTTCATTTTAATAGAGTGTAGAGGATACTGATATAAAGTTTTGGCTAGGTTTTCAGTAATAACTACACAATAACATTGAATCTCACAGACTGCAAATTCAGGTGAAAAAAAAAAAAAAACCTAACCAACGGAACGATTGCCACCTCAACATGCTTCACCTCAGACTGTGTCCAGAGACTTCACGTGTGGAATGACAACCCTTCAGCTTCATTACTCGGGTGAGACCTTTCCTTTTATAGTACACTCTAATTTCATCTCAGGTGGTTCACTTTCTAACAAAGTCCCATAACCTAGATATACACAAGTTTCTGTGAGTGAGAGCATATGTTCACACGTATCCATAAACTACTGTAAAATATATACCTGAAAGCAGAAGTACACTAGAGTTTGCAGTGAGTACCTCCCTAACACTTCCCTCTCCACTATTCCAAGCTTTGGGTCCATGATTGCTCAACAATTTGTTTGGCTTCGTATGTTAACTCTCTTTTCAATCACCAGGTTCCAGATGCCATCAGGATGCTGGCCAGGCTTCCCTGGATTGAAGACCCCACCAATATGTCCTGGAGCTCCGCTTCCCCAGAGACTCACCCTACTAGGGAAAGAGAGAGGCAGACTGGGAGTATGGACCGACCAGTCAACGCCCATGTTCAGTGGAGAAGCAATTACAGAAGCCAGACCTTCTACCTTCTGCAACCCTCAATGACCCTGGGTCCATGCTCCCAGAGGGTTAGAGAATGGGAAAGCTATCAGGGGAGGGGGTGGGTTATGGAGATTGGGTGGTGGGAATTGTGTGGAGTTGTACCCCTCCTACCCTATGGTTTTGTTAATTAATCCTTTCTTAAATAAATTTTTAAAAATCCAAAAAAAAAACCAAACGTGATTAGACTTATTTTCTTTCTGGAGTTCTCATCCCATTAAGTTGTGATTGTTAAAGACCCATGTTAAAATCACTAGTTCCATATTCCACAAGCTCAACAGGTCACTTTACCACTGTGGGACAATGAACATATTCATTATGTTATTACATACAAGGCTGTTATGAACATCTTTATATTTTTTCTATTGAAAATTCTTCCAGATAATCAGTTCCCATAAATTGAGTCTTTAAACTACTAGAACAGAGCAGGAAAGATAGCTCACCTGGAAGGGTACATGCCTTGGCATGCATGTATCTCTGGTTCACACCTCAGCACCACATAGAAAGTATAATGGCACCAGAGGAAGTCCTGTGCTGTGGTATCTCTCCCTCTCTGTCTCTTATCCCCAATGAGTAAGAGGCCTGGAAGTAGTGAAATAATGCATGCATGAGACCCTGATTCTACAAACATAAATGAATACTAGTACAAGTGATCATTATAACAATTTTACAAAAAAAAAAAAAATCAACAGGAGTGGGAGTTGGCTCATGTAATAGATCTCATGCTATGCCATGCACAAGGACCTGGGTTCAGAGCTCCAAAACCATGTAAGAAGGAGGCTTCATGAGTGGTGAAGCAAAGAGGAGTCCCTGGTAACAAATGTGTGTGTGTGTGTGTATGTTTATACATATATATATATGTGTGTATATTTTTTTGAAAAAAAAGGATTAGGAAAAAAGAAAATACAAATTATCTGAGAAATGATAGTAAATAAGCATGGACTCAAGACCTGGAAGAAATGGGCCAAAATGAAAATTGCATCAAGATATTGAGATTATGCAAAATTAAACCTTCCAGAAATGTATTAAATAATGCTAGATTTTGCTGGAGTTTGTTTAAAAGACAGCTGAAGATTTTTTTTAATTATAAAATGGGATGTAAGAGCTTCTCATTGAAAAAAATGTTTATTCTTAACAAAGTATGTGGAAAAAGATTAACTTTCCAAATTGTGGTATATATACACAATATAATACCACACAGCTGTAGGAAACAATGACACACGTTCCTTTCCTAAAACATGGATGCAACTAGAGAATCATGTTGAGTGAGATAAACCAGAAGAAAAGAATGAATACCAGATGATCTCACTCACTGGTGGGCTCTAAAAAAGAAACAAAGCACCGTCTCCCAATTGTCTCTCAATTTCTGTCTGTTTTATCAAATGAAAACAGGAAGGGAAAAAATAGCCACTGGGAGTGGTGGGTTCATAGTTCCTGAACCACGATTCAGTGATAACCCTGGTGGCAATTAAAAAAAGGAAAGAAGAAAAAAGAAAGACAACTATCAGAAGAGATATATGTACACCTATGTTCAAACAACATAATTTGTAATAGCCAAAACCTGGAAAGCAACCCAAATGTCCAACAACAGATGAGTAGCTAGGAAAATTGATATCCTGTGTATGAGAAAATATTTTCTTAACCAAATGCACCACCACCCAAACTCTCCACATTTACAATTTTTTAAAAAATGTACCCAAAAATATGTGGAAAGATCTGCAGTAATGTACACAAGAGAATGATTAATTACTAAGATATTTAAAACAAATGTTATTGATATGGGCAACTAAATAAATGAGACATATACCTGAAAACCATGAAGCACTTCTCCAATAAAGTCTTAAAAAGAATATTCCTGGGAGTTCAGCGGTAGTGCAGCGGGTTAACCACACGTGGCACAAAGCACAAGGACTGGTGCAAGGATCCCGGTTCAAGCCCCTGGCTCCCCACCTGCAGGGGAGTCGCTTCACAAGCAGTGAAGCAGGTTTGCAGGTGTCTATCTTTCTCTCCCCCTCTGTCTTCAACTCCTCTCTCCATTTCTCTCTGTCATATCCAACAATGACAACAATAACTACAACAATAAAACAAGGGCAATAAAAGATAATAAACATTTTTAAAAAATATTCCTAGCCCCAAGAACCTCACTAGTCTAGTTAGCATTGTACATGAGTATTCCATTTAACTCCTTTTCCCTGATATATTTTTTTAAATATTTTATTTGTTAATGAGAAAAGAGGAGAAAGATCCAGACATGACTCGGGTACATGTGCTGCTGGGGATTGAACTTAGGACTTCATGCTTGAGAGTTCAATGCTTTATCTACTGCGCCACCTCCTGGACCACTTTTTCCCTGATTTAGATTTTAATATTTGCACAACTGAAAGCTTTGTTAGAATGAGTGCTTCTTTAGTGAAACAGATATTTCATATTATGTTAAGTGCCTCTTGATCTTCTGTAAATCATATTTTAGTCACCTTTCTTCCACAGGGGAAGGGATGCTACTTTTTTATTGCTGGGGGCAATGGAAGTCGGGGTTCCCTGCTGCACCTACATAGGCTTCCAGGGAAGGCCCTGCTGAGGAAGTATTCTACCTCATAGTTGATGCTGAGGAGACTGGCTTTGTCACCACTGCAGGGTAAAAAGTCCAGACTCAACAACAGGCTTTCTCTGACACTCAGATCCAATTTCTTTGTTGGGCCTTCTCATTTAAAAAATTTTTTTTTAGTATTTATTTTCCCTTTTGTTGCCCTTGTTTTTTATTGTTGTGGTGGTTATTATTATTCTTGTTGTAGATGTCATCATTGTTAGATAGGACAGAGAGAAATGGAACGAGGAGGGGAAGACAGAGGGGGAAAGACAGACACCTGCAGACCTGCTTCACTGCCTGTGAAGCGACTCCCCTGCAGGTGGGGACCCAGGGGGCTCGAACCGGGATCCTTGCACCAGTCCTTGCACTTCGTGCCATGTGCGCTTAACCTGCTGCGCTACCATCAGACTCCCTTTTTTTTTAATTTTTAAATATTTATTTTACCTTTTGTTGCCCTTGTTTTCTATTGTTGTAGTGGTTAGGGCCTTCTCATTTTTATTTAGTTTGATTATCTTTAAAAGTTTTGAAGAAAAAAAAAGTTTTGAAGGTCAGAGAGCCCAACAGGTTCAACACCTACTTCATTGCCATGCACGCAGCCTAGGTTCAAGCCTTGGCACCCAGAGAAGTGCTTTGGCAATGAAGGAAGCTCTGGTGCTGTAGTGTCTCACCAGTGTCTCTATCCAAATGAAAAGATGACCCAGAGCAATGAAACTGTACATGTGGGGGAAGATAGCATAATGGTTATGTAAACAGATTCTCACACCTGAGGTCCCAGGTTCAGTCCTCAGCACCACCATAAGCCAGAGCTGAACAGTGGAGATAGAGAGAGAGAAACTGCATGTGTAAGGCCATGTTTACACACACACACACACACAAATTTTAAGATGTCTTCTCTGATCTGTGTAGTATTTAGACATACGTGACTTAATCTTTACATATTTTGAGATTTTACCTGTTCTTTCTACTATTGATTTTTAACTTCATGGCATTGCTTTCTAACAACAGATACAGCATGGTTTCTTTTTTTTTTTTTTTTCCTAGTTTTCCAAGATGTATTTTGATGTTGTTGTTGTAGAATATGATCTATGTGATCTTGAGAAGATTGTACTTTTAAGGCAGTTGAAAGGTGGGTGGGTTCAACTACGTCCTTATTGCTTTTCTTTCTGCTGGGCCTGTCCACAAATCCTCCACTAAATAATTCAGATAATCTTGCCTTTCAGCCATATATGCAGATGGCTAATGGTACATCTAAACCACAGCATATCTAATGGGATGTTATAGTGGGCTTCTGAGAATCTCTAGAAAACCCCTTTTCTCCCCCCTCTTTGTTGTGTTTAACAATAAAACAAAAATAAAGGGATTTCATGAAGAACCAAACTACTAACTTCATTACTGATAAAAATGGGAGAGAATATAGCTTACGGAGTGCTCTCTGGAACTGGCATATGCAGCCTGCTCTATTGACAGGGTCAGAGTGGGGCTTGCCCTGAAGAACAGAGCATAACTAGAACCTTTGTGAGCTTCGAGCTCCCCAAGAAAGAGAAGCTGAGCAGAGCACATCCAGGTATTTGCCTTTCACACTTACCCATCAAAATAAATTACTCCCTTGGGGAAGAGCTAATAAGAAGGTGGAGGGGGTCAGAAGTTACACTAATTACATTCTCTCCAAATGGAAGAGACATCAAAAGTCTTGGAGGAACTCCCTATACCTCAGCCTTCCAACAATCCATTAAACCTTAAAAAAAAAAAAAAAAGAAAAGAAAAAGTCTAGTTCACAAACACATAAGATATTTGCATTATTGGAAACTTTAATTCCAGGGCAGTATATGCCAAATGTTGACTAGCTGAAGTTAATACACAGGTTGGAGCTCATATTACAAGGAATGGCTCTAATGGAATGTTTTGTATTTGATCTTTACTCTTGATTCAGACAATGATAGAGTAGATTTATGTTAGAAAAGAAGTGACTGGGTGTGGGGAGAGAAAGACAGAAGTTAGGGATGTAGGAACAAAGAAAGGAAGAGAAGTAATCACTGTTGGCCAGTTAAGTAGACAGATCCAGGTTTTTAAATTTTTTTCCCCCATCTTTTCTGCATTCTACACACCAGATTGAGACAGTGGTATTTTTTTTTAAATTAATTTACTCATGTTTGCCACCAGGGTTTATCACAGGGGTTGATGCCTGTGCTACAATTTCACTGCTTCTGCAACCCTTCTTTTTTTTTAATTTTGGGGAGGGTCAGAGACTGAGAAGAGACACCCGCAGTACTGATACACCACTCACAAAGCTCCACCTCTGCAGGTAGAAACCAGGATTTGAATCCTGGTCCTCACCATGGTAATATGTGTACTCTTACCAGATGAGTAATCACCAGGCCCCGAGAGTGGTCAGTTTCTACATCTAGAATCCCTGCAGGCAGGTAGTGAACCTGTAGGATTTTGTTACACTTTCCTTAATTCTTCTCTGAGGAAAAAAAAATGTTTTTAGAATTGTTTGGGTTGGTCCCTCGTAATAGAAAAGGTAGGGCAGAGCAACATTCAAAGCTGCGGTGTTCAACACAAATATTATAGGGGCATGTCTGTGCACCAGACTTTCCTACAGTGACAACCAATGAATCTCAGGGTCGTTTATCCTGCACCAAACCAGACAGAACAACTCAGAACAGGTGGGAGCAGAGACTGGGTGTTCTTTGAGAACTGTATGAGCAGTAGGAGCTCTGTCTTGGTTCAAAAGTTAAACTAGAATTAGGCAGGAGCAAGGAATTAAAGGCATACAGATTAGAAGAAGTCAAACTCTCCCTATTTGCAGATGACATGATGGTATACATAGAAAAAACCCTAAGGAATCCAGCAAGAAGCTTTTGGAAATCATCAGGCAATACAAGTAAGGTGTCAGGCTACAAAATTAACATTCAAAAGTCAGTGGCATTCCTCTATGCAAACACTAACTTAGAAGAAGCTGAAATCCAGAAATCAATTCCTTTTACTATAGCAACAAAGACAATAAAATATCTAGGAATAAACCTAACCAAAGAAGTGAAAGACTTGTATACTGAAAATTATGAGTCACTACTCAAGGAAATTGAAAAAGACACAAAGAAGTGGAAAGATAGTCCATCTTCATGGGCTGGAAGAATTATATACTACCCAGAGCCATATACAAATTTAATGCTATCCCCATCAAGATCACAGCCACATTTTTAGGAGAATAGAACAAATGCTACAAATGTTTATTGGGAACCAGTTTAAAAAGACCTAGAAAGAACTGGAGGCATCACACTCCCAGATCTCAATTTGCATTATAGAGCCATTGTCATCAAAACTGCTTGGTACTGGAACATGAATAGACACACTGACCAGTGAAATAGAATTGAGAGCCCAGAAGTAAGCCCCCACATCTATGGACATCTCATCTTTGACAAAGGTGCCCAGACTATTAAATGGGGAAAGCAGAGTCTCTTCAACAAATAGTGTTGGAAAAAAATGGGTGGAGACATGCAGAAGAATGAAACTGAACCACTGTATTTCACCAAATACAAAAGTAAATTCCAAGTGAATCGAGGCCTTGCATGTTAGATCAGAAACTATCAGATACTTAAAGGAAAATATTGGCAGAACTGTTTTCCACATAAATTTTAAAGACATCTTCAATGTAATAAATCCAATTACAAAGAAAGCTAAGGCAATCATAAACCTATGGGACTACATCAAATTAAAAAGCTTCTGCAAAGCAAAACAAACCACTACCCAAACCAAGAGACCCCTCACAGAATGGGAGATTTTTTTTTTGCATGCCATGTATCAGACAAAAGGCTAATAACCAAAAATATAAAGAGCTTGTCAAACTCAACAACAAGAAAACAAATAACCCCATCCAAAAATGGGGGGAGGACATGGACAGAATATTCACCACAGAAGAGAGCCAAAAGGCCGAGAACACATGAAAAAATGCTCCAAGTCTTGGATTGTCAGAGAAATGCATATAAAGACAACAATGAGATACCACTTCACTCCTGTGAGAATGTCATACATCAGAAAAGGTAACAGCAGCCCATGCTGGAGAGGTTGTGGGAATGTCAATTGGCCCAACTTCTGTGGAGAAGAGTCTGGAGAACTCTCAGAAGGCTAGAAATGGCCCTACCCTATGACCCTGTAATTCCTCTCCTGGGGGTATATCCTAAGGAACTCAACACATCCATCCAAAAAGATCTCTGTACACATATGTTAGCAGCACAATTTGTAATAGCCAAAACCTGGAAGCAACCTAGGTGTCCAACAACAATTGAGTGGCTAAGCAAGTTGTGGTGTATATACACAATGGAATACTACTCAGCTACTAAAAACGGTGATTTCACTTTTGTCAACCGATCTTGGATGGAGCTTGAAGAAATCATGTTAAGTGAAATAAGTCAGAAACAGAAGGATGAATATGGGATGATCTCACTCTCAGGCAGAAGTTGAAAAACAAGATCAGAAGAAAAAACACAAGTAGAACCTGAACTGGAATTGGAGTATTGCACCAAAGTAAAAGACTCTGGGGTGGAGGGATGGGGGGAATACAGGTCCAAGAAGGATGACAGAGGACCTAGTGGGGGTTGTATTGTTATATGGAAAACTGAGAAATGTTATGCATGTACAAACTATTGTATTTACCATTGAATGTAAAACATTAATTCCCCAATAAAGAAAATTAAAAAAGAAAAAAAAAAATGGAGCCGGGCAGTAGTGCAACAAGCACGTAGTACAAAGCACAAGAACCCTTCCTCCCCACAAGAAAAAGAAAGTTAAACTCGATTGTTTTATTTCTGAAAATAAATGTATAAATAAAAAGATGATATACTGGAGAATTGACTCACTGTAAAAATCTGTCTACTTCACCAGTCATTCTCTATTTTTTGCTTTGCCAGGCAGATATCTGAAAGTGGCTCCTATCTCTTATGGCCAACTTTTGTCACTGAATAGTGTGGGTAAGTCGCATGTGATCATCAAGAAAGGAGTTGGATTATGGTTGTTGATATCCACTAAGCCCATGGTTAGAAAATCAGTCCCTCTGGTGGACTCCCAATTTTCTTAGAAAATAAAGAGAATAAAAGGGGAGAATGAGGGAGTCGGGCTGTAGTGCAGCGGGTTAAGCGCAGGTGGCGCAAAGCACAAGGACAGGCAGAAGGATCCCGGTTCGAACGCCGGCTCCCCACCTGCAGGGGAGTCGCTTCACAGGCGGTGAAGCAGGTCTGCAGGTGTCTATCTTTCTCTCCTCTTCTCTGTCTTCCCCTCCTCTCTCCATTTCTCTCTGTCCTATCCAACAACGACAACAACAATAATAATAACTACAACAATAAAACAACAAGGGCAACAAAAGGGGATAAATAAAAATTTTAAAAAAAGGGGGGGAGAATGAATATGGGATGACCTCACTCATAGACGCAAGTTGAGAAACAAGATCAGAAAGGAAAAGATTAAGGATAAGTTGGTGTACTGCACCAAAGTAAAAGACTCTAGGGTGGGCAGGGAGGGTTCAGGTTCTGGAACATGATGGCAGGGTGGGGGTTGAATTGTTATGTGAAAAACTGGGAAATGTTACCCATGTACAAACTCTTGTATTTTTCTGTTGACTATAAACCATTAATCTCCAAATAAAGAAAAAGAGATGTAGGACAGGAGATGGACTTTTAATGCAAGTGGCAAAAACATATCATCCCTTCAAGTACAAACCACTCAAAAATATGAAAAAGACTCAGTTATGAACAGGGTAGAGTCTATAGAACTAAGATCCATTGTATTGCTCTTTCACAGTAGTCGACACTTTAAAAAATAAAGCTTAAGTATCCATGAGTACAAGCAGTGAAAGAATTTACCCTGAAATCAGAAACAATCTGGCCACCAACTTGTTTTCCAATCACTTCCCATCCGGGATTTCAGTACTCACACCCTGAGCAAAAGCAGTGAGTCACTAATGTAGCATTACTTAATAGATTCATGATGAAACTGTGGGGTACTGGCCTCCCAAGACCTCCAAGCTTCAGTCCAGAGAGATCTGTGTGAGTTTCCCCCTCTCCCAAACAGCTGGAGTGCCTTATTGCAAGGTAAACAAGCAACTCCCTCTCTTTTGCTTGTGTCCCTTAAAATCAATTATCATCTAAGTTAACTTTTATTCCACTTGCAGCAGAGAATTAAAGTAAATTTAATTCCACTTGCAGCAGAGAAAATATAAGGAGCCAATACTAGGTCAACGTGATCCTATTATAATCACCCTTTGCAAAAGAGCTGGCAGATACAATGCCCACATCAGGTTGGACTTACTGCAAGTCCTGGAGGCATCTACTAGCACTAAGAGGCAGCATGGTCAGGAAACACACTGAATAACGCCTACCTTTTTCTTTTGTATAAATCTCACCTAATCCTCAGATACATATTGTGCTTCCCAGCAAACAGGTAAGGAAACTGAGGCTTTGGTAAAGCAAATTGCCTGAGCTTGCATGGAAGTAGATACCTGAGTCCAGAGTTAATCTGGCTTCAGAACTCTGTCTTTGTGTTACACAAAGCTGCCTCTCTCAATAATCCATAGGTTCCTCAAGGATAGAAAGAGGAGGAAATTTTAAATATTTTTTTAAAGCCTGAAAAGCCAACTACATAATAGTTAGTTTAACTCTGCTCACTTTGCAGAATTACAGAGAGAAGGAACTGCCTTCTTAGCAGTTTCATTCTGTCACTCTTCCACACTGCCTTGGTGATACTGCCCTCTAGTCACATTATGTACAAAGTATATGTATGCACAAAGCTATACAAGCCAGAAGGGCACTCACTCAGAAACGTCATAAAGTAGGAACTCAAGGCTGTTGATCAACTCTTCAAAAACCATTTTCTGGTTTTTTTTTTCCCCCCTTCCTTATAACAAGTCTTAATCAGATACATTGGTCTTAACACTTGAACTTCCTATCACATGTATACAAGGAGCTAGAAATGGGAAACCCAACAATCTCAAATGTAAGGGAAGGAAATGTGTCATTAGAGAAGATGTATTATACTGGAACCTCTGGAAATTGATACTGAAATATTAATTTCACAGAACTGACAGTTAATTGTAAAGCGCCATACTGAGTAACAGCCAAAACTCTAAAAAGAGGTCCCAATAGTTATTTGACCAAGAACTCATCAAAACAATCTTACACAAGTACTACATGAATACTTCCGAAGGTGACTTGATATTATCAGTATTTTAAGGGCAGAAGCTGTTCTGCATATTTCTTCTTATTTTTTGAGCACACTTTTGTGCTACTTACTGATCCTGCTATGCTTCCAGTAAAAGAAGCTTAAAAGCTAAAAGATGAAACTATTCTCTAAGGAAAAAATAGTTCATGTCCTTCTGTTGAAGATGAACTATTTAATAAAACAAATAAACACAAAAGAAGTAGGAAAGTTGGTTTTTACCAGTGTGAGATAAGAAAATATCTATAATTTTTGGATAGCTATCTCTGTTGTTAAAAGTTTAATACCCTCTTTATTTAGCTATTGAAGGTATAAAATAATTTTCATGAAAATCAAGTGGTTTTGAGAAAGCGGCTTAATTTAAAAAAAGCTAAGACAAAGTCAAAGCATGCAAGCACGTTCTATTTAACTTTTCTGAGTACGAAATGAGCTTTTTTCGTTTTTTACTCAATGATTTAAAGATCTCTCAGTTTAGGAAGCATGGTTCAAATAAGAATACAAGTTTATAAGTAGGTCTGACCTAATTTGATTCACATTAAAATTGAATTGCAAACTATCAATCTCCTAAAATACAAATTATATGACAAGTGATGTTCCATACTTCAGCCTAATTCCATGCCAGTTATTTCAATCTCAAATAAGATGTCACATATTTAAAAAAAAAATCTGTCATGTAAATGTTTTAGCAAAGTCAATCTGGTAATACTAAGCCTTAATATGTGAAACTAGTCTTCAGAATGATAAATCAGATAACTTTTACATCTATAGAATTTTATTAACAAGTATCAGCATGTTTTACATACGGGCAAGAACATTCCTATTATAACAAGTGATACAATACTATCTAACAGTTGTTACTTGATCAAGAATGAGGTTTTAAAAATGTACTAACATTCTATATGATTAGACAAAGAATAACCAATAAACAGCAAAAGAAGCACTCGACAGCAGTAAAAGTATAAAAGTTCATTGTTTACAATTTACCATAAACTGGAATCACTCACATATAACTTTTATTTTTAAAAGAGAAGCTGGGGGAGGACTATGCATGCTCTACATGCCAAATAAATGGTTGGTTGGCCAGCAAAAGCTGTGGCAATAACTGGCTCCCACCCTACTACTCCAGTTTCTTCTCTCAAAGTATATTGGGTTCAAGTAGTCATTTCATGGAGCACTTAACCATATGTGCCACTGCTTGGCCTCCCGTCAAGTCGTCTTTTAAATTAAATCTTTTTTTTAGTATCTTTATTTACTGGATAGAGACAGCCAGAAGTCGAGAAGGGAGTGATAGAGAGGGAGAGACAGAGAGACACTTGCAACACTACTTCTCCACTTGCAAAGCAATCCCCCTGCAGGTGGGGACTGGGGACTCGAACCTGGGTCCTTGTGCACTGTTGTGTGCTCAACCAGGTGCACCACCACCCGGCCCCAAGTTGTCATTTCTTAGAACAATGTACAGTACCGTATCAAGTGAACATTTAATTTATTCTCAAATTAGGTTTGTTTTTTAAGAGTGAGGTGAGACACTATTATAATTAAGCCAAGAAAATAAAAAGAACCAGGACTATTCTGAGTAAACTCAGGATATATGTCATCCCAGTAAAATACAGTAGCAGATGTACTACCATTGCTCTTAAACAATGAGGGACATTACAGATTTTAAAATTTTGTATTATGTTAAGGAATCCTGAATTTTTTTTGCCATATGAACTTTCTGAACTTTCCTTTTCCTGTCAGGAGAGATTTTATTAGAACATACATTGATTATTATTTTAAGATTAAAATTCATGAACAAACTCAAAAGCATAGGATATAGCAAAGGCTCAAAATAAAAGGCTAGCACTTCCCTCTATTAAACAGAGACTTTCATTTTAATCACGTAATAGCCTTTTTTCCCCCTAGTTTTAAGTTTCTAAAATCTATCAGAAAACTGTCACTTTACTTAATAAACATACAATACTGGACAATACTGTGACAATACTAGCTAGGTTATTCAATATACTAGAAATAATAGGTTTTGACCTTAACTTCCAAGGCATATTTTACCTTTATTCAAAAACTGTTTAGATATCTTAACATATACTTTAACTTCCAATCTTTAAGGCAAAGTGCAAAAAAAAAGTTGGTAGGTGCCCCTCAAACACAATAGGAGCTATTCTAACTAGGCTCACAGGAAATGGAATATGTAAGGTTTGATTGATGTGGAAGGAAATATAAGATTTTTAAAAACAGTATTCTGATTTTCCTTGTATAATGAAATTTAAGACTACCATTGCATTGAAACAACTTTAGAGGATTAAGTAATGTGTACACTTGAATCTTTAAAAAATTGTGTAGGGAAAAAAAAATCAGATGAAAGGGTGAAGTTTTAATGTTGGATCAAAAATAACACATACATATTCAGAAACCAAATATAAACACAAAGCTAAGACAGCATTTAAACAAGTTGATGTTTGATAGTTGATAAAATGATTTTAAATTATCATAGCTTCATTTTATTAAAAAATTACTGGGGTAGGAATACAGCTTAATGATTATGCAAACAACTTTAATGCCTTAAATTTGAAGGTCCCAAATTCAATCCCCAGCAACACGTAAGCCAGAGCTGAGTAGTGTTCTGGTAAAAACAAACAAAATAAAAGAGCAACTGCACCAAAGTAAAGGACTCTGGGGTGGGAGTGGCGGGTGTACAGGTCCTGGAACATGATAGTAGAGGAGGACCTAGGTGGAGGGGTCAGAGTGTTATGTGGAAAACTGAGAAATCTTACACATGTACTAACTAATGTGTTTTACTGTGGGCTGTAAACCATTAATCCTCCCAATACAGAGGGGAAAAAAAAAAAAAAACTAAACGAACAAAGTAGAGGTCAACAAAAAAATTAATAAGAGCTCTCAAATGAGTTTCCATTTCTTAAATCAGAATTTTAGTTTTCAAATTAGGCAACAAAATTAAATATTTGGGTTTTTTTTGTTTGCTTAGCCCCCATGCTATTAATTTAAGAAGCATAACACTGGGTGGGGGTAGATGGCATAATGGTTATGCAAAGAGACTTTCATACTTAAGGCTCCAAGGTCCCAGGTTCAATCCCCTGAACCACCACAAATGGAGCTGAGCAGAGCAAAGCTCTGGTTATTAAAAAAAAAAAAGCTTAACTCTTTAACAATAAAATTCTTCTGTTGGGGGAGAAGAATAAATAAGGGAAACAAAAATAGGAGGTTCATTAGCAAAATAAAACTGTATACTTTATTTATCAATAGCAATGAAATCAGAGAAATACCAAAAAAAAAAATAGAGAGAGCATATTGAATTTTATTTGTCAGAAATGGAAAAATGTCCCTGAAAAGTTTCAGATATGTTTTTCAGTATTAGTATCTAAAAATAAACAATTTTCTGTTTTATATAGATATAGTAAGTGATTTTGAAGCTTAAGATGCTGTAATGTCCATCAATTATAATATTGACATTCAAAGAAAAGACATGTTAAATGATTTGCAAGATGATGTAAAATATGAATGCAAAGCAGATTCTGATTGCAATAATGTTCATCCCCCACTCCACACACATACACCACACACGCACTTAAAACACATACATAACCATACCACTATATTCCACAAAGATAGATTTCCTTTACTTGAAAGCAGGTATTTTTCCTGTATCTCAACCCAAGATATTATTTTCACAAATTAATCCTACAATCATAAAGCACGAAGCTACTAGAAGTACAAGTTTTTATTTGCAAAGTTTAACAAATTAAACAGCTAAAAGAAAAATAATTACAATGTTGAAAGATACTTTTATTGGCTTTTTAAAATGTGAATGAGTATCTTGTCCAGAAAATTAATTTCCAAAAATGTTTTTTAAGTGAAATAAATACAGTAGCTAATACAATCTCTTTCTGCAAGAATCTCTAAAATGAGCAATGCTAAAAACCCAGGTTTTCATATGGGAACCCCTAGAACAGGCATGGAGGAGAAGGGAGGAAAAGTTTTCTTACAAATAGCATGTGGAATATTCTCACAGTTTCTTGCTATTTGTCCTGAAAAAGAACCCTATCTTAAACACCCAAATGTTCTCTACATATTAAGTAGCTTAATTTAAAATTAATGAAAAGATATACAGATACAATTTCTAAGAAAAGAATGCATAAAGTGATTTATGCATGGTTATTTACACAATGAGTTTTGCTTAATAATGATGTAAATATCATATTCAAAAAATCTGACAAGGCCTTTCTAATAATCAGCGCTGCAGGTTTCAAAAAAACTATGTAACATAGGATGTTTCATCTGTCGTTACTCGGTGAAACTAAGAGCCAGAAACTAAAGCATTTGGCATGGTTAATAATATCATTTTTATTATAGTAAATGTTGGGTGAGAACTCAATGGCACTTACAAGCTGGAAGACTGTCTACCTCTCAACTCTTTCAGTTGTATCTAACACTGATTACCCAAATGTGACTGGATCTTACTACTATAACTTCATGGTTTCTTTCAAGTATATGTAAGTCTTTTAACGGGGCACATATGCAAGTATGCAAAACAAGTGAAATATAAACACTTATGAGAATGAACAGAAATGGCTTTTAAGCATAAGCCACCCTTGCCATTTGATTTTGAAGCTCTATCTTCATGAGTTTGTCTTCTATTAAAGCTATTAAAGTTATAGATTTACAGATGATCTGAAATTTTCACATTGGTGTTAGGAAGGAATGTCTGGTCGATGCAGTCTAGGAACAAAGAAATAATTTATTTTAAATTACATTTATGAATAATGCAAAAAATATAAATAGTATAGATAATACACATATTCTAAAACATCAGCAGTATGATAAAAACCTATTTTCTAGCAATATTATGTATACTAGTATATAATATTATTTTGCTATAGATGACAATATATCATACAGTAGGATAAATTCTATATTTTAAAGTTTCTACAGAACACCATCCAGAAAACACTAATGTTTTCTAATTATATTTTAGACTCCTGAAAGGCAAATAAGATAATCATGTTGAATACGCACAGCAAATCATGAAAAGTAGCAAAATTATTTTGCCTTTTATCTTACTGACGAACTCTTAATGTCACTGCTTGCAAAGACATTTTACTTGGGTTAAAAAAGAAAATGTAACATCATCTGGGGGAGGAAGACAGCTTTAATGTAACATTTAAAATGATATTTTAGGGGCTGAGAGACAGTTCACCAGTAGAGTAGTTCACCCTTCACTGTGAAAAGACTCTTGATCAAGTCCGCAGCATCATGTGGGGGCTCCATGCAAAAGGGACACTTCATAAATGATGGAACAGTGCTGTGGTGTCTCTACTCTCTGCCTATATGTGAAATTGAGAGGGGGGAGAGGGGGAAAAAAAAAAGAAGGAAGAAAAAAAAAAAAACCCAGCAAGTTTGCCAGGAGGGGTAGAACTGTGTAGCTGGCAAAGTCCTGGAGGCATAAATAGAGTATTTTAATGTCTAGAAAACAATAGTATCCACTGTACTCTTCGATGCAGATAAGTAAAATTAGGTTAGCTAATCTATAGATTATAAGTATTTAAACAATCAAATCACAAACTATACAATTTATAAGCACAATAGTTTTGACTGGTGAAATAGCTCACTTAGCTACTGTACTGTTCTGCCCTGTGAACAATCCAGATTCCAGCCTGGCCCAACCACACTGAAGCAAGTTTAAGTGCTATGGTCTCTCACTTTCTCTCTGCCTCTATTTAAAAAAAAAGTAGTAGTAGCAGCAGTAGTCGTCATCGTCCTCTTGGGACTAGGTGGGCAGGTGGTGGTGCATTTGTCACCATGAGTAAGGACCCCTGCAGGTGGGGAATCTTCATAAGTTGTGAAGCAGTACTGTAATTACTGGGTATTTCCCCCTCTCTCTCTCTCTCTCTCTCTCTCTCTCCTCTCATCCTGTGTCTCTCAGTCTCTGTCATAATTTTTAAAAAGGGAAAAATAGCCACCAGAAGTGGTGGATTCACTGTGTAGACACCAAGCCTCGGCAATAACCTTGGTGGCAATTAACAATAATAAAACAAAACAGCAGGGGAAATAGCATAATGGTTATGCAAACAGACTTGCATGCCTGAGGCTCTAAAGTCTATCAATCCCTTGCCAACCATAAGCCAGAACTGAGTAGTGGTCTGGTGGAGGGAAGAAGGGAGGGAGAAAGGAAGGAAAGGAGGCTACATCTTTAAAAAATATATAGTCTTGGGCTGAGAAGATACTAAAATGAACACACAAAAAGATTTTTATGCCTGAGGCACCAATGGTTCCAGGTTTAATCCACAGGGCCACCATAAACCAGAGGTGAGCAGTGCTCTATAGATAGATAGATAGATAGATAGATAGATAGATAGACAGACAGACAGACAGACAGACAGACAGACAGACAGGCAGGCAGGCAGGCAGGCAGGCAGGCAGACAGACAGACAGACAGACAGACAGACAGACAGACAGACAGACATAGAGTCTTACAATACTCTTGAAACACTGTGTACATACATTTAGAAATTGTTTTAGTAGATGTTTGTACAATTCAGATACTTTAAAAAGTTAAATCATTTCAAGATATGAATGCATGACACTTTAAAATATGGGGCCTTTTAATGTGATGTTATCACTATACAGCATCCAGAATCTCTGCTCATTTATTTCTATATTCTCTATGTATCTCTTCATATCTATATTCCCACTTATCCAAGTAGCAGTCTTCATAATACAAAATGACACACAACAGTAACAGAGCTGCTATTTTCTTTTTTTCTTTCTTTAATTTTTTTAAATTATCTTTATTTATTTGTTGGATGGAGACAGTGAGAAATTGAGAGGGAAGGGGGAGATAGGGTAAGAGGTAGAGAGACACCTGCAGCACTGCTTCACCACTTGCAAAGCTTTCCGTTGCAGGTGGGGACCAGGGGCTCAAAGGACCTTGGTTCGAGCCCCCTGCTCCCCACCTGCGGGTGGGGGGGTCACTTCACAAGCAATGAAGCAGGTCTGCAGGTGTCTATCTTTCTCTCCTCCTCTCTGTCTTCCCCTTCTTTCTCTATTTCTCTGTCCAATCTAACAACAGCATCAATAACAACAACAATAACTACAACAATTAAAAAAAAAACCTGGGTCCTTGTGTATTATAAATTCAGATATTTGTTAAGATCAGTCCATAGTAAATTGTTTTTCAATCCCAGATTTCTTTGTTCACCAGGTGTTGGTGTGGATTTCACACTGTTTCATGGATAACAGAATCTCTTCTGTTAAGTGCCTTGTCATATTTGGTTTTTCAATCTCCAGATTTTGAGCTGGTGGTTACTCTGATACATTCTGTTGTCAATCTTTAAAAATAAGTTTAAAAAGTCTGACTCAAGAGTTTCAATTTAGTAATCATGTATTTAGAACATTTTAATTTATGAAATTCAGTGTTAAAATCTAAAATTATCTTATAAAGCATAACTTCTTAAATATCAGTGAGTTATTAAACAGTACTAGATGTATTAAATATACTAAATTTGAATAAATGTGAGTACACTTAAACATGTGACATGATCCAATGGTTTAGGAATAGAATTTAGATTATTTCTTACCTCTATAATAAGAAGAAGTATCTTGTTCTATGAGCAGCTACCATACTTTCAGACATATTTCTGACTTTAAGATAATTAACAAATCCTCTGAAGAAAAGAAGCAGGCCTGAGAAGGTTGAAATCATACAGACATATTATGTTTTTATACAGAGAGGGAGCATGATAAGTTTTTAAAAGACAGTTTTAAAATATAAAGGTAGCCTCTACTGAAGAAATCTGATAAACAGAACTCCATAATATATTTTATACTATAATGCTTAACTCCATCATGAGAAAATGTAGTAAAATCTCAATGCTACTCTAAATTCTTTGTCAAACTCAGATGCATCTAAAGTAAATCCAGCTGTGAAAATACAAAATAACATTAAAAATATATACTATGAAGTAACTTTTCTAAATACTAGCTATCTAAATTCATTTAAACTAGTTGACTTCATAGAAATACCATCTATAGCAAAATTTCAATTAATACTATTCTAAGTCATGTCTATTCACATAAACTATTTTAAAGATTTTGTTGATTTTTTTAATCTTTTAAGGTTTCTTTTAATATATATTTATTAATGGATAGGGACAGAGAAATTGAAAGGGGAGGGAGAGATAGAGAGACAGAGAGACATCTGCAGCCTTGCTTCACCACTCACGAAGCGTTCCCCCTGCAGATGGGGGCCAGGTGTTTGAACCCGTGTCCTCGCGCACCATCATCATGTATGCACTTAGCCAGGTATGCCACTGCCTGGCCCCCACACGTCAACTATTCAAGGAGGAATATATGCATGGTACTGCTGATAAACTTGTCTAACAATAACGAATATCTGTGAAATCTGAAGAAGTGTGCATTATGTGAGCAATTTTACTTACTTTTTTTGTTTGTTTTTCATAAATAATTCTATTAATGTCTATCCTTCATATTTATTACATCCTTACTGAGGCACAATGGCAAGAAAATGTATATATTTGAGATGTATAGCAATAAGTTAAAATATGTATATTGTGCAAATAATCACAAGCTGATTATCAGATCACCTCACATACTATTTCTGTGTGTATGGTATGGACACTTAAGGCCTGCCCTTTTACTTTCAAGTAATAATAAAAGACTAATTTATAATAAAACTTAAGATGAGGAGAATTAAAAAAAAACACTTGGGGAATCTTTCTAGTGATTTTTTAAATGATTTGGCAATCATACCTTTATTTCAGTTTTCATCTCTGTACAGTACTTTTAAATATAACCACATATGTATACACATACAAGGTATCTTCATAATTAACAAAATGATATTTGTGAACTGCTTTAAAGTTTCAGATGAAATATGTTAGCTAAATTTAAAGAGTATTGTCATTATTAGTAGCGTTATGCCTTCAATATATTTAAACAGACAAATCTAAGGGGAACATTAAAGAATTTTAACTAGATAACGGTGGGAAGCAAAAACACAAATAGAAGATATGTAAGTGTGCAACTTTCCACACAGGCAGTAAGAACCTGTCAATTAAAAATGCAAAGTCCCAAAGTAAAATTGTGCCGTAGCTTCAAGACAGTAATACGAAAACCTAGAGACAAATAAATGAAAGCAGCAGAATGGTAATAAGTTAGAGGGGAAGATAGTAAAGATATGCAAATAATGGCAAGTGGCAAAAATTTCAGCTATATCTGATTTTTTTCCCCCATTTTCTAACTCCTTCCACTCTAAATTCCACCCTTGTACCCTTCCAGATGCTGTTCAAAGATAATGGTATTATGATCTAAATGTAAAAGTATTACTGAAAAATGTAAACCAAAATTGTTTGTGAAATCTCTTACTTTGTTTACAAAGCTGCTACTCCTAAGATATTTTCTACTCAAGAATTTTCTTTTAAAAAGACAGAAAAAAAGAAAAAATAAAAAAGCCCTATCCTACCTAGAAACCAATCACTCAGCAATTGTTTTTCAGATTTTTACAATGTGCTAGACATTCTTTTAAATACATGTAAGAGCAGCACTTTTATCATGGAATAAATTTCCACATTCCTTTAAATAAACTGAAAATTCTGACTGATGCGAAACTGAGGCTGTCTTCTACATTTTACTCTATCTCTTAGTTATCTTTCTAAGACATTTGATTCAATAATAAGCTATACAGGCAAGTGTATTTGTCAAATGTTTTAGTACCTCATAGCACTTATATAATATTTCTTTACGTGTTTTACTTTTGAGCAAGAAATTCAATACAGAGAACAAAAATGTTGGCAATCAGAACACAATATAAAACTAGTTAAAACCTTGTTTTAGTTTAACTTTTCCAACGAAGTCACAATACTAGAATAATTTTAACATAATTACTAGGGAAAGAATCCAGGATATTCATGACCTTAACCAAACACTAAGAATTCGTTTCTCTGAAGATCCAATAGCATGACTAAATAAAAATTCAAAGAGAAGACTGCCACCTACTGAAATGCTATTATTTTCTGGTACAATTGCATTACTAAAGAAATGTGAACTTTTAAGCCTAAATTGAATCAAAATGCTGTCTTCATGCCAGTAAGTAAATTTGAAATGTGGATTAAAAGTATAATGTGATTATAAGATTAACTTAATTATCATGCATCTAGAGTAAAAAACACAAGGCAAAAAGAAGAATTCTATAACATTCATCAATATTAATAAAAAGACATGCCTTGTAAGACAAGCAGAAGTTCTGTGATCACTAGGCATGAAGGCTTTCTGAATGCCCAGCTGATTAATGATTAATGCTGGGCATATTTCAAAAGTATAATGAATGTTTCCATGATCCAAAATAAGAGAATGGATAAAGCATTCAAATTAAGCCTGAGCATTTTCAAAGATAAATATTGAAGACAAATAAGTTTTAATCATGTTAGGATAAACTTGTGTAGTATTCAAGTATTCTTTAGTATTCAAGTATTCTTTTATTCAAGTTGGCAGACTCAGAATTTCTGAGAAATATGGTTATCAGGGAGGGCGCAGCACAAGATTTCAGTGGCAGGTGCAGTGACTGTAGTAATTTACACCCCTAAAATCTTGTAACTCTGTGACCCCCCCACATTAAATCACTAGATTAAAAACAGTAATAGAATTCCATTAAAATAAATTGACAAACTAGATTTTAAGTCTAAAAATCTAAAATACTATATAGAATTAAGTAGCTGAGATTATATAATAATTTGGACATAATTTTATAGTATAAAAATGTTCTACTTACATCATAATAATCTCTGTATAGCTTACAATTTTAAGAAACATCAAAATTAAGTTAAATGCAAATCAATCAAACTGAAATACATTAAGAATAAACTTACCAAGAACAAGAAATATCCACCAGAGCCAATACTGACCATTGAAGTATCCAGTAAAATAATCAGAAAACTAGGGAGTGAACATAAATATATTAACTGTATTTCTGAATGAACCTAAATTTTAAAACCATTGAATAGCTCGTTTCAGAATGATTTAACTCAATCTCAGGCACTTAAATATATCACACAGCGGAAAGGGGAAAATCTTGTGGCATATCATATATCGTAACGAAAAAACTCACATAATAGCAAACATGAAACACATATTTATTAGGAATAAAACACTTTCAAACTGCTCTAACATGTTAATACTATATTAAGGATATGAATCCAACATTTTCTCATTAAAAAGTCCACATATCAGTTCTTTTATCATAACCTCTCAAAGCCACAACTACCATCCCAAGCACAGTACAGCAACCTGCTGTTTTAGATATTAACACCAAAAGCCACATTAGTTTAATCTTATCAGCTAGGGATGTTCTGGTGACCTCTAGAAAGAAGAGCTTTTGACCTTCTGTATACCCCCTACTGTTAATCACTGTCAAGAATACTAAGCAAATAAAAACCCCCAACTCACTAGTCCTTTTATTTTCAAACTAGATGCTCCAGTATTCTGTTCCCGACAGTGAGCTTAGAACATCTAAATGAACCTTGAAGTGGCATTTCAACAGTTCCTATTAGTGATCATAGTAGACAGTTTTATATTCTCTGAGTAATGGGAATATGAACAAACAGATGAAATGAAGGGTTTTATGATATTGAGCACAAGTATCCTTTCCTCGATTGTACTGTATAAACATCATGACTATTAGAGACTTTTAATCAGTCTAATTTTCTTCAGAGCTACTTCAGATAGCTCTTATTACCTGTTAGCTCCAAATAAATTGTTTACTTAAAAATAGTAAGGTATGAGTTTAGTATAACCTACTCTAATACTAATAGCTGGATTGTTTTATCTATTCTAGTTCTATTGGTCTCCAAACGGAATCTGACATAACTAAAAATGACTTTGTTAAAGGTAGATTTGCCCTTACATCTGAAACTAATTAAAGTATCTATCTCCAATTTATAATTTCAAAGTACCACTAAAGATACAACCTCAACATATTGTTATATCAAATATATATAATGAGAATTTTAAAAATTAAGAAAGTATGGCTTGTAAAACAAAGACTTTATAAAGGTGTAACTGATTAATAATTAGAAATAAAGAGTTTCATATCAGTTTTAGAAGCTATAACAATAGGAGTAAAGATCCAAATTTATTCATTTTAAGATGTTTTAATGCTACCTGGTAAGAGGGAAACAGAAAATTAAGAATGATGGTGTTGGTCACCAAAAATATTTACCTAAATCTACTCTTTATTTCTCATTGAAAAATACAGTTGTGTTTACCTTGAAATCAGAGAGAATGGCCACATTATGTAAAGAAGGTTAATAATCTTTTGGGCTCATTGTGGAATTATCAAAACATAACTGCACAAGTTACCCTGTGCAATGATCCAGGTTCAAGCCCCCAGTTCCTATCTACAAAGAGAAAACTTCACCTGCAGAGCTGTGTTAGAAGTAATTCTTTCTCTCCCTACCTCTCCTTGCCTCTCCCTGCACTCTCAATTTGTCTCTATTAAAAAAAAAAAAATTTAAGTCTAGGAATGGAGCCAGGCGGTGGTGCACTTGGTTAAGCATGAACATTACAGTGTGCAAGGATCCAGGTTCAAGCCCCTGGTCCCCAACTGCAGGGGGAAATCTTCACGAGTGGTGAAGCAGGGCTACAGGTGTCTCTCTGTCTCCCACTCTATCTTCCCCTCCAAATTTCTCTGCCTCTATACAATAAATAAATAAATAAAACATTAAATAATAATAATAATAATAATTTCTAGGAAATTATTATTATTTATCTAGGAAATTATTATTGTCATGGGGCTGAAATGAGCTAATATGATTTTATTTATATACTTATTTTTACCACCAGGGCTCAGTGCCACCATGATAAATCCACTGCTCCAGGAGACTGTTTGTTGTCTTTTATTTGACAGGACAGAGAGAAATTGGGTGGGTGGGGGAGTGGGAAAGAGAAAGAGAGACACTTGCAGCATGGCTTCACTGCTTGTGAAGATTGCCCCTGCAAGTGAGGGCTGGAGGCTTGAACCCAGATCCTTGCACATGATAGCCTGAGTGCTTAACCAGGTGTGCTACTGCCTAATCTACAATACAGTTGTTTTCTAAGTGACTAAATCAGTCTGTGTTGATAGGTCAACCACAAGCTACAAAAACTAACACTGGAAAATAAATCAACAAGAAGAATTCACCTGACTTTATTAATAAGCCTCCAGATTTTATTGTTTACAAAGTAGTTACCTACTTTTAAAAAGGACAATTATTTACAGCCTATTTATCCTCAAAAACTTTTTTTTTTACACCTGCAGACCTGCTTCACCACCTGTGAAGTGACTCCCCTGCAGGTGGGGAGCCAGGGGCTCGAACTGGGGTCCTTACACTGGTCCTTGCGCTTTGCACCACCTGTGCTTAACCTGCTGTGCTACCGCCTGACTCCCGACCTCAAAAACTTTTTAATAGATCGTATATACATATTTGAAGAAGCAATAAAAACATCCAAAACCTTCATCTGCCAAAACACTGCGGAAAACAGCAGCATGGTTTATAAATTATTACTGTCTAGTAAGAGAAAACATCCAGCTTTAGGAGAAAATCTCCCTTTAAGCACTGAACTCTATGGAGAATTTATTATTTGAGGCATTAGAATAAAAGTCAAAGTACAGTGTCACAGAGGCAGTACAAAATTAGTTAGGCACTGAATAGAGACCAAATTAGATTCCAATCTACATACAAACTGGAATATTGAGCTAGTTGTTGGACTCTTTTTATTCTTAGTTTTATCATCAATAAAAAGGTTGATTGTCACTAATCACTGATACAAAGAGGGATAAAGTATTCAGTGATTATGTTAAGTTATGCCAAAAACACACTAATTATTCAATGAATGGCAGCTATAACAAACCTTTCAAATCCTTTTTTTTTAAAAAAAGTTTTTATATTATCTTTATTTATTTATTGAACAGAAACAGAAGTTGAGAGGGAAGGGGGGATAGAGAAGTAAAGAATTAGAGAGACACCTGCAGCACTGTTTGATCATTCACAAAGCTTTCCCTTTGCAGGTGGGGACTGGGGCTTGAACCCCAGTTCTTGTGCCTTGTAACATGTGCGTTCAACCAGGTGCACCATCACCTGGCCCCTTAAACCCTTTTCTTATGCCAGTTCTAAGTATATACTAAACTTATATATTAATCTTAACTCAGTGAAAATACTTTAAAAGGAAAAAGTCTTAGTGATCAAACTTGATGACAATACATACCTAACAAAACTTAGAGGAATTACAACTGGAGTTTACTGCTAGATAACCTAACCTCTTTCTCATCTCAGAGTTCTATAAGAAAGTTAGCCCTGGGAGTGGGGCGGTGGCACAGCGGGTTAAGCGCACGTGGTGCAAAGCACAAGGACCTGAATAAGGATCCCGGTTCGAGCCCCCCGGCTCCCCACCTGCAGGGGAGTTGCTTCACAGGCGGTGAAGCAGGTCTGCAGGTGTCTATCTTTCTCTCCTCCCCCTCTCTCTTCCCCTCTTCTCTCCATTTCTCTCTGTCCTATCCAACAAAGATGACATCTATAACAACAATAAAAATAATTACAACAACAAAAAGACAAGGGCAACAAAAAGGAAAATAAATTTTTAAAAAATTTGAAAAAAAAAAAAAAAAAAGAAAGTTAGCCCTAAACTATGCTACTAAAATGAAAAAAATTTACCAGCTTTAGAAAAACTGAAAAAATAATCTTCAACTCATTTTCTATGAAATAATTTTATTCCATTACTAATATAGCCTAGGATGGCCAAATCTAACCACAATTCTTTTGAACTTTTTTCTGTAATAGCTTAAATGAAGGCAAGAACTGTCCCTTTAAATATGTATGCTTTGTAACACTTAACTAATTTAGGATCACAGTAGAATCCACATTGTAATCTTTTTTGACATGAAATTAGAGCAAGCATCTCTCAGGTTACAGCAAAATAATTTAGCTCACATGCATAAAATTAACATTTATAAATGATACAGGAAATTTCATACATTGTAATTTTAGATATAAAGTAATAAAGACTATGAAGACACTTACTCTGACAATAAGGATCCATTTGATCAACGAAAGGCCAAATCCACAGATAGCGCCATATCTTCCAGCTATGGTATTGGTGATACAGAAGGATAAACAAAATCCAAGCCAGTTGAAAATAAAAGCCACTAAAGGCAAGAGAAACAACTTTTTTAAATACCACACTTTGAAATAATATTAACATTATTTTGTTGAAGTATTTCAATAGAAACAGCGCTTTCTTTTAACTCTATGTTAAACCTTGTTAAAGTTTTCTACCTTTAACAAATGTCATTATTTACTATGCATTAACAAATAGGTGCGCTTGGTTTCTTGTCAGTTTAATCAACTGGAATCAGTTCCTTAAAGGTCACTACCAATGGCAAGGAGCCAGGTTCAAGGTCCTGGTTCCCAACCTGCAAGAGATAAGCTTCCCAAGTGGCGAAGCAGTGCTACGAGTTATCGCTCTCTTCCTTTCTATATCCTCCCTCTCAATTTCTCTCTGTCTCTATTCAAATTATACCAATGGGGAAAAAAAAAAAAATCACATTAATTTTTTTTTAATTATCTTTATCAGATAGAGATGGCCAGAAAATGAGAGGAGAGAGAGAAAGAGAGATAGAGAGACACCTGCAACCCTACTTCACCACTTGTGAAGCTTTCCCCCTGCAGGTGGGGACTGGGGGCTTGAACCTTGGTCCTTGCACATCGTAATGTGTAAGCTTAACTAGGTGCACTACCACCTGACCCCGGCAAAATCACATTTTTAAACTAGCTAAAGCTCAGGTCCTAATACAGCTTCCATGAGATTCTACCCAAGAACTTCGCTCAAAGCAAACCACTAATGAGAGAGAGAGAGAGAGAGAGAGAGAGAGAGAGTTGATATATATGATGAGATGAATAAGTTATAAAGCATGGCTCTCAAACTAGACACCATTCACCATCTCTTCAAAACTACCTAACAATACTCATCTTTTTCCCTCCCCAGGAACATACCCAACTGAATCTTCATTTCAGGGATGGCTATATCCCCTAGCCCTAAACAGTGGGTTTTGAGAAACCTGGGGAATGTTAGGAGGTGTAGTCCTCTTTTCTTCAACAGTACTTCTGAAAAATCACTTTTGGTTCTTAAAAACACTGCAAGGAGAGGGAGGATAGAGTTCAGTTTAAAAACAGTGACTGATCACTGTTGAAATGGAAGTGTGTTATACACTACTGCCTATTTTAAAGTATACTTGAAATTTTCTAGTATATAATAAAAATTTGTTTTTAAAAAGAGGAAGGGAGGGAGGGAAGGAGGGAGAAAGAATGAATGAATCATTCCTTTTTTAAGTGAATGTCATGTATGGATATGGTATGTGGGAGCTGTAGGGATCTTGTCTGAGGATTAAGACATCATTCCAGTGGGAGAGAATGAAGAAAAGCACAAAACAGCATCCCTGTATCACTGATGCTTTCTGTCTAAATTCTACTTATCCATGGACTTGCTGCTTAGGAAGATGAACTATCTTAAAAAGAGCTGAAAAGGGGCTATCTCTTGTACCTGAAACCATACGGGTCCTTGAGATATACTCTGAGTGCCCTATTTGTTTCCAACGTATTAATATGAACAAAATCATCACCATCATCATAAAATATCTAAATAGCCACCTGAATCCTGTTCAGTAGCTATCTGCTTGCCCCTGTATACCTGCAACCAACTCCCAGGAAGAACATTGTAAAAATCATGAGTAACTGACTTTGCAGAATTCTGAAGAAAAAAAGGAAATATTTTAGGACAAATTTAAGTGAAACAGCTATTTCCTGTGCTCCAATAACTTTATTCCTAATTCGTTCTAGTTTCAGGTTTTTTTTTTTTTTTTTTTTTTTTGTAATTCATGGAAAGTTGCATTATACAATAGTAAGAAGAAAGTTATGTTGAAATGAGATGTCTGGCTTTAAATATGTGTATGCCACTCACGAGATATGTGACCTTGAACTCACTGCAGACTTCTGTCTGAGTCGAAGTTCTCTGATTTGTAGACAACTCCTTCACAAGGTTGATAAGTGAATTAAATGTGGTAATGAGTGTAAGAAACCTAGCACAGAACAGAACCTGGTACTTGGTGATTGCTAAGGAAAAGGTGGCCACAATCTTACTAGTGAATTCTTCACCTTACAGAGTAGGCCCTATCTTCTCGGGGGAAAAGTAATTCTGAAGCACTATTGGAAATAGAGCTTGCTTATTCTCTGCTTTCTGTTTTCTAAACCTATATGTTGACCAGTATTTTGTTACACTCTATTATCTCTATGATTCAATGCCACTACTTGCACCACTCCGTCCTCCAGCCCTCCTCTATAAATATTTAAATTAAAAACTTAGCTTTTCTCAGTTACACTGGCCACATTTTGAGTCTTCAAGTCATATGCAACTTGTAGCTACCCTACTGGAGAGGAAATACAAAATATTTCCATCATCATAGAATATTTTATAGGAAATTGCTGCTCTCTATATAATTACCTCTGTGAATTATCTGTGGGGGAAAAGACAAATCAGCACTCAGTCAATCAAAAGTAATTTTATAGCTATTTAATATAAAGAACAAGCTAAAGTGCATATTAGTTATGCGAAAGACCTTCACACCTGAGGCCCCAACGTCTCAGATTCAATCGCAGCACCATCATAAGCCAGAGCTCAATATTGCTTTGGCTATAAAATAATTTACATCAGGGTTAGGTGGTGGCGCACCTGGTTGAGCGCACATGTTACAATGTGCAAGGACCTGGGTTTGAGCCCTCAGTCCCCACCTGCAGGGGGAAAGCTTTATAAATGGTGAAGTAGTGCTACAGGTGTCTGTCTCTGTCTCTCCCCCCCTTTCCTCTCAACTTCTGGCTGTCTCTATCAAGTAAATAAATATAAATTAAAATAGTAATAATAATTTACATCAATAGATAGTAGACAGCCCCAAGTGGTGTGGCATATATGTATTAGTGACAGGCCACTCACAGGGCAGGAAGGTGAGGTCTAGGGTAGAGAGCAAAGTACCACCAACAAGCTCCACTGTGCTGTAAACACTGTTATTTTGCAAGCATATTATGTTGCCAAAATATAGAAAGCAATGAAGCAGAAAATCCAAAATTGCAAAATATTTCAAAAGTGCATTTTCACCTTAAAGTAGGTGTTCTGTTTAAGAGTAAGGGAAAATAATTCAAACACTGTCCCATCTTCTTCAGAATTAGGCTTACCGATTTCTACTATACATATCATTGTACCCACTACAAGACAAGAGCCAAAGGAAGAAAAAAAATATATTTACAGAGCAACTATTTTCCTTTTGCTCTCTGCTATCAGTATAAATTCCTACAAGTCATACTTATGTGCTATAACTTACTGTGGACTGAACTATATCCCCTCAAAATTTACAGCTTAAAATTATTTCAAATCGGTGGGGGTAGATAGCATAATGGTTATGCAAAGAGACTCTCATACCTGAGACTCCAAAAAATTATTTCATATAGTTTAAAGATGCTACTAGAGAGAGAGGACAGAAAGAACCAGAGTATCACTCCAGTACATGTACTGCTGGGGACTGAACGCAGGATCTCATGATTCAGACTCTTAATGCTTTATCCACTGTGCCACCTTCTGTACCAATAGATTAAAATTCTCATCCCTGTAAAAGATGTAAACTAGGACTTTCATGGAAGTAAGTAAGGGTATATTGGGTTATACAAGGACTGGAATCCTTTTATAAAAGAAAAAGAGAAACTAGATGTCTCTCGGCACACACATGAAGAGAAGTCCATGTAAGGACAAATCAAGAGGGCTGACATCTGCAGGCTAGGAGAATGCTCTCCAGAAACCAAATTTTCCAAGACCTGACTTTGGATTTCTAGCTTATAGAATTGTTAAAACAAACAAATAAACAGATAGATAGATAAATAATAATTTCCATGGCTTAAGTCACTCAACCTGGTATTTTGTTATGGCTACCCAAACAGAGAAATTCTCAGACTAACTGTATTTTGTTATGTTACACAACGGGAAAACACAGAAGCCAGTGACTACCTGAGCATAGATTCATTTCTTATGACCCTTTGCTTGTTAAGTAGAAAGCAAAGAGAACTAGGTCTTTAAGGCACAGAAACAATCTATTCAGAATCCTTGTCAGAACTAGCAAGAAACAATTTAAAACATGTTGCAAGAAACTTTTTTTTTTTATTATTGCCATAAGGGTATTGCTGGGGCTTGGTGCCCTCACTATGAATCTACCATTCCTGGAGGCTATCCCCCCTCCTTTTTTTTTCTATTTTTATTTGATAGGACAGAGAAAAACTAAGAGGAAATAAGGGAGGGAGAGTGACAGACACCTGCAGAGCTGTTTCACTGCTTGTCAAGTGTTCCCCCTGCAAGTAGCGAGCGGGGCCTTAAACCCAGGTGTGCCACCGCCAGACCGCCTACACGAAACTTAAAACATGTAAAGTTTGTTAAAAAAAAAAAAAAAAGTTATGACAAGTAGCAAAGACAGGGGAACACACCTGTACCAAGGAACACAATTAAGAATTTTTTTTCCAGCTGTGCTTCATTCCATCCATGTTCCTTGAGAAGCACAAGGCTAAATTATAATGTAAGATGTAGGACCGCTATTCCCCAATGAACAAGGTCCAAGGTGAAGCCTCAAAAAAGCAAGAGCCTAAATTTCTTAAGTAAAAATGTGGGAGAGCAAAAATGAAGGAAAGAGGGCAATTAACTTGGAAAGGTGAAGAGTGCTTAGTATTGTTCCAACTACACTTCTCCACATTCACCTTCAGAGTGCCCTTCTCTTTGTAAGAAAGCTAGGCGAGCAAGTTCAGACAGGTTAAACACATGAAAGAAGCTGCCAATCACTTTAAATCATACTACTTATTATAACTAAAAGGTGAATTCCTAGTTAAGGACAGAGGAGAACATTATCACCTCCTTCACCTAACAGTAGTCTGTAATCATATTTCATTTCATGTATTTTAACTTTTTTTCTTCTAAGACTTTTTTTTTTAAGAAGGGCAAGGTCAGAATTAATTCCATTCTATGGAGGACAAACTGAAACTTAAAGCCATTAAGTTCCACATGTAAGTAGCATGGCAAGAAAATTTAAAAGCAGAATTGGAGCAGCTAAGTCTTTTACACTTCACTTCTAGTGATATGTTCACTTTGTATGTGTCTAACTGCCCAAACAGGCTTCTAATTAACCTAGAGGGGCCGGATGGTGGCACACCTGGTTGAAAGCACATGTTACAATATGCAAGGACCGGGGTCCAAGCTCCTAGCCCCCACCGGCAGGAGGAAAGCTTCATGAGCAGTGAACAGTGCTGCAGGTATCTCCCTTTCTAGATCCCCCTTCCTCTTGATTTCTGGCTGTCGCTATCAAATAAATAAAGATTACAAAATTAAAAGATAACCTAGAAAATAATATTGTAGAATATAGTTTACCCAACAGAGTGTAAAGTAAAACTACACTTTAAATTTTACAACAGCCAAAAGGAAAAGAGTAACTGTACAGTGAGTAAATCTGGCAGATACCATTCTAGCCTAATGATAGCTGTCATCATCAATCTTAACATATGTCAAGGCTACTGTCTCCTGATGTAATGCACTAAGAATGGCATATTACTTCTGTGATAGTCTTACCCCCAAAAAAGTAAAACCTGAATTTAATAACAGGAAAAGATTATCATGTGTGAGTCATCATATTAGTGTGAGACAGATGTTAAGTCTTAGAGAAAATGTTTTTATTTTTTATTTATTTATTTTCCCTTTTGTTGCTCTTGTTGTCTTTTTATTGTTGTTGTAGTTATTATTGTTGTTGTTATTGATGTCGTCATTGTTGGATAGGTCAGAGAGAAATGGAGAGAGGAGGGGAAGACAGAGAGGGGGAGAGAAAGATAGACACCTGCAGACCTGCTTCACCGCCTGTGAAGCGACTCCCCTGCAGGTGGGGAGCTGGAGGCTTGAACAGGGATCCTTCTGCCAGTCCTTGTGCTTTGCACCACGTGCACTTAACCTGCTGTGCTACCGCCCGACTCCCTACTACATTTTGAAACTTTAGAGTATAAGATCATTTCAACAGATATCAATTTTTTTTCAGTAAATCAAATCATAATTTCTAGTTTCAACTGATAAATAACTGAGTTTTGTTCTATTCTCTTAGACAGAAAATCTGATTTTTAAAAAATTAAAAGATTTAAATAATCATGTGTATAAGGGTGGGACTGTGAGCAGTGGTACATCTGATTGAGTGCACATGTTACAATGTCCAAAAGAGAACTGGAGAGACAGCAAGATTGTGCAAACAACTTCCATGCCTGCGCCTCTGAGTTCCCAGGTGTAATTCCCAGCACCACCATAAGCAATGCAGAGAGAGATCCTGATTCGAGGCTTCACTCCCACTCCTGTAAGAGGAAAGCTTCACAAGTGGTGAAAGTGTTATAAATGTCTCTATCTCTCCATTTCCTCTCAAGTTCTCTGTCTGTATCCAAAATAAATATTTTTAAAAAATATATAGAAAAAGAACAGCTCTTAATGTGTCTTTTTAAAATATTTTTAAAAAATTTTAAATTATGTATTCACAGGTAAAGTATGCAAAAGACATTTGTGGTATTATTTCAAAAAAATTACAAAAAGCAAACATATTATCATAGGGTATAAATATTTCTTGTATTTTCTAGCACGAACATAAAATTACCCTCTCAAAATTAGAAGTAATCTTATTTTAGGGCTATACTAGTAAGACACAGAAATAAATGAGAAATTGAATAATGTGAATATTGAAAACAAAGAAGGCAAGAACTAAACCAGCAAAAGGTCTTTAATTCTGATAGTCTTACTGATTTTCACTGTAGTTTTTAATCACACAATTTATAAAACCCAAACTTCTTTAATTATAAGCCAAGTTAAAGAAAATCTATTTCTGTACCTTCGAAATAGATAACAGCTATGGGCTTAAGCATGGAAAAATGTACCAAGTTGCAATCTGTAGAGTAACCACTAGGTGGCAGTAATTACAAATTAATCAATGAGTAGCAAGCAAAAACTCAAGTATTAATAAGCTTACATCCTGCCAGGAAAAAAATTTCAAAATGAAGGTTGTTCAAAAATCAGTTATCATTTTACTCTTAGAATCTTGGTACAATACTTGTAGAACAGAAGGCATTAAAAAATAAGCAATGACCCTTCATATTCTATGGTCTTGTCAGTGTTTCCATCTTACAAATAAATTTTTTTAAAAAAGCAGTAGAGAAGTGATTTCATAGAAAATGTAGTAAAAGTCAGATAACGCATATTAAATGCATTAAATAGCAGTGCAGGAGGTAGCACAGAGGATAGTGTTGGACTCTCAAGCATGTCCTGAGTTCAATCCCTGGTAACAAATATACCAAAGTGATGTGGGTTCTCTTCCTATCTCTCTGCCTATCTAACAAATAAAATCTTTAAACATATACTAAGTACAAACACATTTATATTAATTAGTATGCCAGCAATAGGAAAAAAATGAAGATAACCAAGTTTCTAGATTACCATGCATTTATAATACTGTTTTGATTTGTTTTTAATTTTTTCAAATTATCTTTATTTTATTTGATAGACAGCCAGAAACTGAGAGGGAAGGGGAAACAGAGAGGGAGAGAGAGAGTCATCTGCAGCCCTGTTACCAATGTAAGTTTGTTACCAATATAAACGACTACCAGTCTAATTATAAAACTAAGGGGCAAAGACTGATAGTACAAAACAATAGTTGCTGATATGCCAAATATTAATTTCCTTTTCACTGTATCCTGCACTGTATCTAATGAGAAATTCTAAGTAAAGCTCGCAAACAAATTAGCTGGTTACCAACCTAAATTTAGTTAGAGGACAAATGTTCAATCACTGAACTATAACCCCATACAATCTAAGGAGAAAAATATAACAACTTGCCTCGCCAATTCTGAGTGATTACCTAGTTTCTGTTCTTCAGTAGATGAACTAAGAAGAACCAAGAAACCATTTCAAAATGGAAAAGGTAATTGAATTTCTAGGCTTAAAAGTAATTCATTCCAGTATTTCTATTTTAAAGTTGAATGTAGAACTTGAAATAACTAAACTATTCCTCAAGTTTATTACCAAAACAAACCATATCGTTAAATCTACATTCTAGCAGACATGAAAGTTTGCTTAAAGTCAGGGGAGGAGCAGGCAGCAGCACACCCTGCTGAGTGTAGACATTACCATGAACAAGTACCCAGGCTCCAGCCCCCGCTTCCCACCTGCAGGGAGGATGCTTCATGAGCGGTAGGCTGCAGGTGTCCTTCTATCTACTCCTCTCTTAATTTCTCTCTATCCAATAAAATACAATAGAAGGGGGGGGGATTGTCACTAGCAGTGGATTCATAGTGAAAGTCCTACTGACAATGTTAGTGGCTAAAAAAATAAATATAAAGTAAGTTGAGGTCATAAATTAACTCTATCTCAATATAGTGAATCTGACTATGTAAATAATGGTGTTTTTTGGTCTGTTTTACTACAGCACTACTCAGCTCTGGCTTACAGTGATGCTGGGGACTGTACGCCAGGCCTTTGGAGCCTCATACATTAGCCTTTTCGCATAGTCATTATTCTATCTCCCCAGCCTGAATCATGGGTTTCTAAAACTGATATTACTAATTTCAGCAGCTTACTGAGTATCATAATATTACTGAGTACATTACATGTCAATCTCAATATTGAATTAAAATGAAGAAGGGCTATAATAGTCTCCCTTGAAGGATATTGTGTTTACTTTAAAAATCAAGTATTAAATCAAGAATTTTTCAGATGTTAAAAATACCTATTTTTTAAATTTTATTTTTTTATTTATTTATAAGATAGAAACAGAGAGAAGTTGAGAGGGGAGGAGGAGATAGGGAGAAAAACAGAGACACACCTGCAGCCCTGCTTCACTACTTGTGAAGCTTTCCCCTATAGGTAGGAACCAGGGGCTTGAACCACTAAGGTTGCACACCATAATGTGTGTACTTAACCAGGTGTGCCACCACCTGGCCCCTTAAAAAATATTTCTCAGGTCTCTGGTCTTCTAACCATGTGCCTTGCTATTCCCTTCAAAATTTATACTGTATTTTTATACATTAATTTCTCAATCACATTAGTCCCACTACCCAGAATATCTCACTTTTAAATCCTTCCTCACTTTTTTTTTCCCCTCATGTTTATTGGGGAGTTAATGGTTTTCACTGCAGTCACTGACACATGGGTAAAATTTCTCATCATGCAACAGGATCTCAAGTTTACCCCCTCGCCTTTGCTTTGGTGCAATACACTACATCCAGTCCAGCTTCATTTTGTGATGTCTTCAAGTTCCATCCAAGAGGAAGTAAAAAGAAATGGCTTTTGTCATTTTTAATTAGTAATCCATTGTGTATATATACCACAACTTTCTTAGCCACCCATTTGTTGTTGGACATCCAAGTTGCTTCCAAATTGTGCTACTATGAGCACAGGTATACACGAATCTCCTTAGATAGGTGCTTTTGTTTCCTTTGGGTAAATCTCCAGTAGGGAAATTACTGGGTCATATGGGGTAGGTAGATCCGTTTCTAATGTTCTGAGAAATCTCCAGACTGTTTTCCACAAGGGTTGGGCCAATTTCCATTCCCAACAGCAGTGTAAAAGTGTTCCTTTTCCCCCCCTCATCTTCTCCAACATTTGTTGTTTCTGTCCTTTCTGATATATGAGATTCTTACAGGTTTAAAATGGTATCTCACTCCTGTTTTTATTTGCATTCCTCTAAAAATCAGTGAGTTTCAACACTTTCTTGTGTGTGTGTTGGCCTTCTAGGCCTCTCCCTCAGTGAAGAAGCTTCTGTCCATGTCCTCACCCCATCCCTTCCTCCACTCTACAGATACTCAAAAGGAAGTCCTTAGTGTCAGAGGCAAAATGTATACTTTCATTTTTCATGTTCATGCAGCACTGAAGGCTTCTGAAGCATTTTCATACAAAACACACTGGGGGTGGGTGGACAACGCAGGTAGTGTTACACCTGGTAGAGAGCTCACAGAACCATGAGCAAAGACCTGGATTCAAGCTGCCAGAACCTATATGCAGGATAGGAAGCTTCACAAGCAATGGAGCAATGCTGCAAGTGTCTCTGTCTGTCTGTCTCTCTCTTCCTGTCTCATTATCTATGAAAAAGAAGGAAAGAAAATAAAGCTTTAACGTGTCTACATATCTTTATAACAGCAAGGTTATAATTATAATTACCAGATAAGTGTTAAATTCTAGTATTTTTATTGTAATACATGATCATACTTAGTTCAAAATCAGCTTACATTTAAAAATAGTAGATATAAGTGAAAATATCGTCCTTTGGTGCCTGTCTTAGCTACATTAAAAATGTACATAGTCAGTAAGCAAAAAGAAAATATTATTTGGAAAGATCACTCACTGAAAAATGCCAGCATGAAAATCCCATCATTTCCTACTCTGAGCTGGTCTGCGTCATTGAAGTCATCTCTTGTCGGACATTCTTCCTCCTGAATCTGAAAAACATATCATTATAATATGGTAATTTTAAAGACTTGGGGAAATGATTTTAAAACATATTAACAAAATATTATAGAATTTTAAATTAACCTAAGAAATTAACATTTGGGGCCAGAAGATGGCTCAGCAGGCAAAGTAAATGCCTTACCTTGAGTGAAGCCCAGGGTTCTTTCTATTCCTAGGATGACATGAGAGCACCATGAACAGCACCGGGGAACTCCATGGATGGTGGAGTGGTGCTTTGGTGTCTGTTTCTCCTTTCTTTCTCTCTCTCAATGTATCTCATAAGAAAATATACACAATAAAAACTGAACCAGGGAAGTGTTGAGAAAGGCCCTGGTTTCATTCCTGGGAGGAGGAGGAGGAAGAGGAGGGGAAAGGGAAGGGGGAAGGAGGAGGAGGAAGAGAAAACAAAGAAGGAAAAGAAGGAGGAGGAGGAGGAGGAGAAATAAACATTAAAGCACAGTATAATCAAAACAAATGAATACAAAAAAAAAAAAAAAAACACTGTTGGCTGGAATATAACAAGTATGTCATACTTTCTTTTGATTGTTTCAGGTCACCAGGGTTCTTGGCTGGGGCTCTGCACCATTCCACTGCTCCTGAAAGATTTTTTTTTTTTTTTTAATATAGAAAGGGGGAGAGAGAGACAGAGAAAGGAATAGTGATATCACCATTTGTAAAATTTTTCCAGGCAGGTCCTCCTCTGTGGTAGTTGGGGGCTCAAATCTGGGTTCTAGTGTATGGTAAAATGTATGTTCTATTAGGTAAGTCATCTCCTGTACTCCACTTTGTGCTTTTTGTAAAGCACCTATATAGAAGGCCTGGCAGTGGCGCACCAGGTTAAGCACACATAGTGCAAAGCACACGGACCATTGCAAGGATCCAGCCTCCCCACGTGCAGAGGAGTCACTTCATAAGCGGTGAAGCAGGTCTGCAAGCGTCTTTCTTTCTTTCCCCATCTTTTGTCTTCCCCTCCTCTCTCAATTTCTCTCTGTCCTATCCAACAACAATAATAACTGCAACAACAACAATGGAAAAAAGATGGCCGCCAGGAGCAGTGGATACGTAGTGCAGTCACCAAGCCCCAATGATAACCCTGGAGGAAAACAAACAAAAAAATACCCATAGAACCAGAAGTTGGAAAATAAGAACAGAAGGGAAAACGCAAAGCAGAACTTGGGCTGGAGTTGGTGTATTGAACCAAATAATGGAGTGAGTGTGCATGTGCGTGTGCATGTGTGATGGTGGAAGAGGACCTAGGTGGGTTATTAGAGTGTTATGTGGAAAACTACACATGTACCAGCTACTGTATTTTACTGTCCACTGTAAACCATTAGTTCCCAATAAAAAAATTTTTTTAAATAGGCCTATAAATGAGTAAGTGGAGAAATGACTGAGTGAGGAAGTTCTTTAAATATATGGATTGAAAATGTTGCTACATAAAGGATTTTAAAATTTAAATAAAAGGTTTGTTTTCTGGGCTACCAATGTAGACTATGGAGATGGGAAACAAGTATTTTTAATATAAAAACAACAACAAAAAACACTTATAGAGATGTTATCATAGGAAATTAACAAAAAAATCTTTAAAGACATGCACAAGTGTCTTTACAACATTAACACCAAAAAAAGCACATATATGTATTTGAAAAATAATCTAAGTGTTCATTGCAGAGAAATGGCTGTTACATTACTGTATATGAATTCTGTAGAATTTCATTTCACCATTAAAACAATAGAAAAATGGGCTAAGGGGGTGGCTCACCCGTAGGACTGAACTGTGTAAAGTCCTAGGTTCATTCCAACCTTGGCACTGCAAATGATAGAGTGCACTATAGACCTTCTCTCTCTTTTACTCTCTCTCTCTCCCTCTCCCTCTCCCTCTCATACATGCAATGAATATTTTTTAAAAGATGAATATTTTTTAAGGAGCTAAAAAAGAGGACATGACTGCTTTTCAATACATAAACATTGATTTGTAAATCCTAGTCAGCAAACTATTTTTAAATATTTTGAAATGAAGAGCTGCACAGACTGGGTGGTGTTATCTAGTAAGAAACACAAATTACCAGACTCGAGGGCCTGGGTTCAAGTCCTCAGTACCCACCTGCAAAGAAGCTTCATGAATGGTGAAATAGTACTATAAGTGTCTCCCTCCACCCTCATCCCCACACTTTTCACTCACCCTCTTACAAAAAGAAAGAAAAAGGGAAAAAATATCTGCCAGGAATAGTCACACAGGCACTGAGCCCCAGCAATAACCCTGGTGGAAAAGAAAAAGCAAGAGAGAGAGACAGAGATAGGCAATAGTAAAATTATAGCACTATTTCCTCCTAATCCACATTGGCAAATGTACAGGAAGTAACTATTAACTGTTTTTATAATTAAGCACCAATATTTGCCAGATAGTCTTTAGGTGCTGGAAATGTACATGCAAACTCCTTGTCCTGGGTTACTCGTAATTACTGTATCTTATACTAGACTGTATGTCAAAATACAAGTTTCTAAACTAATTTCTAAAATGTTATAAAAAATGGTCCTATCCACCAAAAGGTTTTAAGATGAGATGAACTAAAGACAAATCATGTTCTAAATGTTTTATCTAATGAATTACATGGAACTCACATTGCTTGCAGAAATATTAAATAGGTGGTTCACTTACATAAACCAATATAATCATTCTATAATACACGTACAACCCTAAACAGTGAAAATAGAAAAGCTATGTGTGGTGTATTGCAGCAAAACCAAGGACTCTAAAGGGAGGAGGCAAAGGTTGGTGGTGGCCAGGTTTAAGCCCCCACTCCCCACCTGCAGGGGAAAAGCTTCAAGAATAGTTAGGCAAGTCTGTAGGTGTCTTTCTCTCTCCCTATCTCCCCATTCCCTCTCAACTTCTCACTGTCCTATTAAATAAAATTTGGGGGGAGGGGCAAAAATGGCCACCAGGAACTGCAGATACATAGTATTGGCACCAAGGCCCTGGGTTAACTCTGGTGGTGGAAAAAAAAAAAACCCTACTTGGGGGCAGTGGTGTGTTCAGTTAAGTGCACATGCACAGGTTCAAGCCCCTACTCCTCTATTTTAAGGGAAAAGCTTCACAAGCAGTGAAGCAAGTATTACAGGTTTCTCTCTATCTCCATCTCCCCCACCACTCACTATTTTTGTCCTATCAAATAAAGGAGGAGGAAAAAAAAAAAAAAAGAAGAAAATAATAGCTGCCAGGAGAGAGAGATTCATTGTGCAAGCACCAAGCCCCAACAATAACCCCTGGGGTGGGAGGAGAGAAGGAAAAGAAAGAATGAAACAGAGAGCCCAATGCACAATGGGAAGTCTTCAGCTGGTTAGAGGAATGGTGTGCAGATAGATATCTATCACAGGGATATAGAAACTACACTTGTGTGACAGTAATTGTTTTGTGGATTATTATTTTCCCCAATAATGTGATTTTTTTTAAAAGTACTGTTTTCAACTTTGCTGGCTACCTACATTCTCCCAACGAGTATGGATTTAAGAAATAAGTTTTCAGGGGACTGGTCAGTGGTGCACCAGGTTAAGTGCACATATTACCACGTTCAAGGCCCTGCTCCCCACCTGCAGGGGGGACACTTCATAAGTATAGTGCTATAGGTGTCTCTCTCTCCCTCTCCTCTCAATTTCCCTCTGTCCTATCAAATAAAATCAGAAGAAAGATATATATATAAAAATGCTGCAGTAAGTGGTGTACTTGTAGTGCCAACACAGAGTCCCAGCAATAACCGTAGTGGCAATGGAAGAATGAAAGAATGGAAGGAAGGAGAGAGGGAAGGAGGGAGAGAAAGAGGGAGGGAGAGACGGATGGAGAGAGGGAAGGAGGGAAGGAACAAAGGAAGGAAAAAAGGAAGGAAATGGGGGAGGGAGGGAGGGAGGGAGGGAGGAAGGAAGGAAGGGAGATTTTAGCTCAAAAAACAGCAGGCTTATTATGACTGAATGCACATAAATGATATTCAAACTGGGTTTTGTTTTTTGTTTTTTTATCTGAATGAGGAAAAAAAAAACACAATTTGTAGAAAGAAATCTTTGAAGTATTAGATTAGAAGGTGCTGATGAGTAGTCCAGGAGGTAGCGTAGTGGCTGGGGCACTGGACTCTCAGGCGTGAGGTCCTGAGTTCGGTCCCTGGCAGCACATATACCAGAGTGATGTCTGGTTCTTTCTTTCTCTCTCTCCTATCTTTCTCATTAATAAATAAATAAAATCCTTAAAAAAAAAAAAAAAAAAGAAGGTGCTGATGAATTTAAAAGATTTTCACAGTGACCTAAGTTAGTTGCTCATGCATAATTCTGCTTTGCTTTCTATGAATTTTCCCAGCCCTCACAAGTCAAGAGTTTAAAAAGGTATCAGGAGGTAAAATGAGAAAACTTTTCTTTTTTGGACATGTTCCAGTTCAGGCTGGGGACAGAGATAGGCAATAGTAAAATTATAGCACTATTTCCTCCTAATCCACATTGGCAAATGTACAGGAAGTAACTATTAACTGTTTTTATAATTAAGCACCAATATTTGCCAGGCATTGGAAATGATAGTGAGGAGTTGGAAACACACACCTTCAAGTTTTCTCTACGAAAGGTGAGGTCTCCTTGATACTTTGGCTCAAAGCATGGAGAACAAGAACTAATGTTTTCTGCTATATAAAAGTTAAGACATTAAAGAACCCAACATCCACAGTACTCTTTAAGGATCATTGCCATTCCAATGTCTCTAACCCTGGGGAGAAAAGGTGCCTCTACTTCACTGAGAATGATGCATGTACAAACACAGGCGCTAAGGAACCCAGAGTTCATTTTGATAAAAATCACATACACCATAAGGTCGTCCTTTTCCTTCTTGCACCTAAAATTTTTTTTTTCTTTTTTATTTAAGAAAGGATTAATTAACAAAACCATAGGGTAGGAGGGGTACAACCCCACACAATTCCCACCGCCCAATCTCTATATCCCACCCCCTCCCCCGATAGCTTTCCCATTCTCTATCCCTCTGGGAGCATGGACCCAGCACCTAAAATTTTTATTGACTGAGATTACAGCAAACACTTTCAAGAGGAAAAAAGAAATGCGGTGTTCACTATCTTTATTTAGGAACCCAAAGCTGTTTGTCTTCGTATTTAAATCTATGCATGCCGGAGGAGAGGAGCAGGTATAGAAAGAGCTGTAGCTGGTTAAAGAAATCCACTCTCCCCCCACCCCAAAAAATGCTTCACCTATCAGAAAAGCTAGTCGCTGGGTTCAAGTGCCAAGAGAATACCGTGTGCAAAACCACCTGTCTCTTCATACCTTATCTTAATTCTAACTGTCCTATGAGAAGGGTTTTCTTTTTTCCTTTTTCCTGAACAAAATGGTATTTTGTTCGAAAGCAAGGGGAGGTAGATAATAAATTCCAGCCCTGCTTGCTGTTATACTAAAATGTAAATAATTTCTACCTTTCTCCTAGCTATAAAATAGTATAGATATATCTCAATAATTCTCTATTACTGAGACATCTGCCACATTACCAGAACAGTAACACATAAAAGTCACACTGTATTACTAAGAAAAGAGGGGTGAGGGAGAAAGAAGAGCAGGTATAGTCCTTGAACATCACTCTAAAAATTTAGTGTGGGGTGTATTAAAAGATTGGAGAAGGGCCGGTGGTGGCACACCTGGTTGAGCATACATGTTACAATGCACAAGGACCCAGGTTTGAACCCCTGGCCCCCACATGAAGGGGAAATGCTTTGCAAGTGATGAAGCAGTGTTTCAGGTGTCTCTCTCTCCCTCCCTATCTCCCCCTTCCCTCTTGATTTCTGGCTGTCTCCATCCAATACATAAAGATTTTAAGAAAATTTTAAATAACAAATTAAGTTAAAAGAACTGGGAAAAAGTAAATAACACAGTCTTAAAGTCTTGTGACTATCCTTACAAGCTGGAGCAATGCTATAGGTATCTCTCTGTCCCTCTTTATCATCCTCTCTCCCATTTTTCTGTCTCTATAAGAAAAAGGAAAAAATAATGGCCACCAAGAGTAGTAGTGTTATCTTGCAGCCCTAGTAAAAACTCTGACAACTATAGTAGTAAATGTGGGCTGGGGAGACAGCATAATGATTATACAAAAGGATTTTCAGGCCTGAGGCACCAAAGGTTCCAAATTTAGTTCCTAGCACCACCATAAGCCAGAACTGAACAGTGATGTTAAAAAAAAAAAAAAAAGAGGGAACGAGGAAGGAAGAAATTGATACAAATAAAGTCTTGGGTAATCACAAGCCAACATGGATTTGATGATGAAATCAACAGGAATAAAAAACAAAAAATAAATAAATAAAAGAGGTGTCAAGGAAAAGAGAAGGTCAATTTTACTGGGAGAGTGTCAATGTCACTAAAAAATGGTGCTGTGGACAAATAACAGCATAGAAAAATACTAAAGAGAAAAATCTCTATGAACAAACGCTTTTTAATCTAAAGTACAGAGAACTGTTTTGGGTGTTACTGAATGTCCATATTGACTGACAAAATAAGACTCAAATTGTCTTACTCTCTGGGATGTCTCTGCTGCTGCAGCTGCCATTGCAGCAGCTTTTGCCTTCTCAGCTTCATCGTATGTAGGAAGGGAGGTAGCAACACTGTATGGAGGTGGCACAGGGTAAAACTCATTGTAAGCTTCTGTATCTGAAGAAAGGGGGTTAAGAGAAATAGTCATTAAATCAAACTACTTAGTATCATTTTGCAGCAAAACATAATTCCATAATTTGTAACAGACCATGAAAGATTAGTACTGAAATTTTAGCCCTATTTTACACACCTATACAAATTAATGCCATAATCAAATACGTTGTTAGTTCTCTATGTGCTTTTTAAATAACTTTAAAAAAAAAATGAGAGAGACCAGAATAACTGCTCTGTATGAGAGCAGAATAATTACTCTGTGTCATATGCAGAGTCAGGCATCAAACCCAGACACTCATGCAAGGAACATATTCTACCCTTTGAGTCACCTCTCCAATCCTAATTCCGCATTTACTATAAAAAGATTAATAAATATAATCTAAATGCCTATATGCAAAACAAGAACATAAGCAAATAAGTTCTGAAAATCCATACATGGAAAGAAAATACACAGGGACTAGATTGTGGCACACCTGGTTGAGCATACACAGTACTACGTGCAAGGATCCAGATTCAAGTTCTCGGTCCCTACCTATAGAGGAAAAGGTTCCAAAGTGGTGAAATGGTGCTGCAGTTCTCTTTCGTTCTCTCTCTCTCTCTCTCTCTCTCTCTCTCTCTCTCCCCCCTCCCCTCCCTCCTCTTTCCCTTAATTTTCCTCTATATTCAATAAAAAATATATAATAAAGGAAGCCGGATGGTAGCACAGCGGGTTAAGTGCACATGGCACAAGGCGCTAGGACTGGCCTAAGGATCCCGGTTCGAGCCCCGGCTCCCCACCTGCAAGGGAGTCGATTCACAGGCTGTGAAGGTCTGCAGCTGTCTATCTTTCTCTCTATCCTATCTAACAATGATGACATCAATTACAACAACAATTTTAAAAAAGGGCAACAAAAAGGAAAATAAATAAATTTAAATATACATATATATTTAAATTTATAATATAATAAAATAGAAGACACTCACAATATATGAGCATTCTCTAAATGCCAATTGCTATGCTCAAGGAATTTACTTGCCCTGACTCATACCATCAAAAAAAAGATACCAAGAATAATAACATCACTGTAATAAAAACAATTATTAGTGTGAATGGTCTTCTAATGGAAAGAAGGAAAGAAGAGAGAATGAAAGAAAGGAAGAGAAGGGGAGGGAAGAAAGAGAAAAGGAGGGTGAGAGGGAGGTAGGAAAGGAGAGAAAGGCCAGCCAGTATTCACAGAGAAGGGTCTAAGAAAATTAAACATCTAGCTACTGGACTCAAACTGTTTTGCAGTTAAGACACGATCAAGTCTTTAGAAATATTTTTAAAAGACATACTACATTGTCAAAACTATGCAGACTACAGAACAATACCTGAAGTTGTAGGTACTTCCACAGTAATGCTACTATAAGGTGGAGGGGAAGAGTCGGTTTCAAGTACTAGTGCTGAAGGCACAGTCTGCATGATCTGTGGTGTTGGGTTTGAAGTTGATGGTTGCTCTACAGATGATTCTGAATTATCCTCTTCATTGTACAGCTAAGAGAACAAGTGAAAAAAGAAGAATTAACATGGTTCTGATCATTGCCTTTAAATTAATTTTTAGAGACAGTTTCGGGTAAAGGACTTTTTTTTTTTTTTAGCTAAAAATAAAGATAAACAAAGCATTTTGAAAAATTAAGAGGATTTTTGAAAGACCTGAATCACTAAGTTTAGAATTTTTATAATTTCTTTTTTTTTTTTTTTTTTTTTTTTTGCCTCCAAGGTTATTGCTAGGGCTCGGTGCCTGCACTAGAAAAATCCACTGTTCCTGGAGGCCATTTCTCCCATTTTGTTGCCCTTGTTGATGTCATTATTATAATTGTTGTCATTGCTGTTGTTGGATAGGACAAAGAGGAGAGACGGGGAGAGACAGACACCTGCAGACCTGCTTCACTGCCTATGAAGCGATGCAGGTAGAGAGCCAGAGAGCTATAATTTCTTTATAATAAAAATGTCGGGGGCTGGGAGGTAGTGCAGCGGATTAAGCGCACATGGCACAAAGTGCAAAGACCAGCACAAGAATGGTGCAAAGATCCCAGTTTGCGCCCCCCAAACTCCTTACCTGCACAGGGGTCGCTTCACAAGCAGTGAAGCAGGTCTGCAGCCATCTATCTTTCTCTCCTCCTCTGTCTTCCCCTCCTCTCTCAATTTCTCTCTTTCCTATCCAACAACAACAGCTATAACAACAATAACAACTACAACAAGGGCAACAAAATGGGAAAAATGGCCTCCAGAAGCAGTGGATTCGTAGTGTAGGCACTGAGACCCAATGATATCCCAGGAGGCTGAGAGAGATGGTTAGCTGTTAAGAATTTATAAGGAAAAAAATTCATGATAAGTAGGTCACTCTTTACCAGAGAGAGAGAGAGCAAAAATACTTATACTTTTAATACTTATAACACCGTTTCTACTACATTAGTTTCTGAAATAACTGGAAAGTAAACTAATGAAACATAACAAGATAAAAACCACTCCTAAAATGTGGAGTATTCTAAGGAGACTTTCTTAAGCACCAGAAGACTTATGAATACAGCAAAATGAGCCAATGTTTACATAAAACTTTAGAAAATGTTCTGCACAAAAAAATTATTTTTAATTTATAGAAAAATTTTTGACTTTTTTTAAATGACTTATTTAAAAGGTTTATTTATTAACATGAAAGAGAAAGAGTAAGAATTAGAGCATTAATCTGGTATATAGTGATGTGGGGGGTTGAACTTGGAATCTCTCTTTTTTTTTTCTTTCCTTTCTCCTCAGAGCACTGCTCAGCTCTGGTTTGTGGTGGTGAAGGGGATTGAACCTGGGACTTTGGAGCCTCAGGCACAAGAGTCTCTGCATAATCATTATGCTATCTACCCCAGCCTGGAATATCATTTCATTTTTTTAAATATTTTATTTATTAATGAAAAAGTAGGAGAGAGAGCAAGAACCAGACATCACTCTGGTACATGTGCTGCCGGGGATTGAACTCAGGACCTCACACTTGAGAGTCCAATGCTCTATCCACTGAGCCACCTCCTGGACCAAGGAATATCGTTTCTTTTTCAAGCTCAAATCACAGAACTCAGCCCTTGATAAATTATCCAAGTCAACATATTTACTGGATGTCCAGCTGCACCGCGGGGGAGAGAGAAGAGACTGGAGGAGAGGGAACACAAATCTTTATTCACGCTGGCACTGCAGAGTTAGGTGAGCTGTACAGCGGTTCTGGGCACGTGGAGCTAGCAAAATGGCCGCCTCTGCTATGCAGCAACCCTTCTCGGTCTCAGGTCTCGAGGAAGGGAGGAAGCAGGAGGGCTTTTATGGGAGAAATTCCGGAAGTGGCAAGTTGGGATGGGATTGGCTAGGAAACAAGGCACTCCAGGAATAGAGTTTCAGCTCTCCTGGGAATGGGAAAGGGAGGTGGGGGGAACAAGGCACTCTGGGAAGCTAGGATTTCAGCTCTCACCGGAATGGGCGAGATACCCTGAGGGGACAACATGGTGGATGTGACCACATCTGCACGATTTCCCAACAACTGGATGTTCAATAACTGACAAATAGTATACTGAGATTTTTAATATTTTAACTCATTTAATCCTAACAAACCTATGAGAAACCTGAATAACTGTTATCCATGTAAGACAAAGTAAAAGGAAAATTTTGTTTACAGATTAAAAAACAAGCAAGTCTATAAGAATAGAGTTAAAGTTAGATGCCAAACATCGTTAAGTAGGAAAGGCAAAGCAGGAGTAAAACCCAAGTAATGTCGCTAGAGCCCTCTTATTTCATTTACAGTGATCTTTTAAATGATTATTCTATAGAGGCACTACATGGAGGCAAAACAATCTGAGGTTAACCAGAACTATCAATATTATAAGTGACTCAACAAAACTATAATCAATCCTGAGATGTGCTTGGAAAAAAGTTCTTACTAAAATATTTTTTAGTTATTTTAAAAACAATTCAAATGCTGGTTTGAACTGCAAGTTTTCAACATTATTCAATGCCTACATCTTAATGTACTCCTGCAGCTTTAGGAAACCTAATATTGAAAAAGAAAACCCCTCCAAAGAAATTTTGTCACAGAGTACATTTAAGCACATACAAACATAAGTGCTGTACTGCAATAAAATTAAATTCATTCTAGTGTCCATGAAGAACAGCAAGCAAATTCTTGCTCCAACATCTAGAATCTTTGATAATTCTTCTCTGTGCCTTAATTCCCATGTGTTAAGATCTAAATGTAACCAAAATTAACACAGAATGTCTAACACATAACAGACACTTAATAAATATTAGCTTTCATTTTCTTTCACTTATTATACTTTATTTCATAGGGTCAAAAAAATTATGTGTTGGGAGTCAGGCTGTAGCGCAGCGGGTTAAGCGCAGGTGGCGCAAAGCACAAGGGACCGGCATAAGGATCCCGGTTCGAACCCCGGCTCCCCACCTGCAGGGGAGTCGCTTCACAGGCGGTGAAGCAGGTCTGCAGGTGTCTGTCTTTCTCTCCTCCTCTCTCTCTGTCTTCCCCTCCTCTCTCCATTTCTCTCTGTCCTATCCAACAACGACAACAACAATAATAACTACAACAATAAAACAAGGGCAACAAAAGAGAATAAATAAAATAAATATTTTTTTAAAAAATTATGTGCTTCTCTAAGTCTAGTAAATTGTTACTTGCTTCCAAAGACTATCTATCTATAGATAGATGCTCACACTTACATATATTTACATACATTTACATATATATGCAAAGTAAAACATCAGGTTAACACTGCTATTTCAAGTGTCTTACTAAGAGATTACATTAACAAAACTCTTCTGTGAGTTAATAAATACACTATACTTTTTATAAAATTATTGTAAACATACCTAAAATAATCTCAGGCTAATGAGACAATATTTTCTCCATTATCACCTAGTATAAAAGTAAGGTCCACTCATAGAAACTGAGTTCTAAGATCAAATAATGTGAACTTTACCCCTTTGCATGGTATTTCCATTGTAGTTACAGGTAACCTAAACCTGTGTCCTAGTGCCTTTTTTAAGTGTCACTCTATTAAATGAGTTATCTCACCAATCTACCAACTCATTTTTTAAAACTTAAGAGAGCTGTCTTGATCCAAAAAGGATGAGAGGACCTAGTGGAGGTTCTATTATGTGGAAAACTGAGAAATGTTATGCATGCACAAACTATTGTATTTACTGTCGAATGTAAAACATTAATCCCCCAATAAAGAAATTTTTAAAAATAGAGAGCTGTCTTAAATGGCTAGTTTTTATAGATGTATACTCAAGAGTTTTTTGTTTGGTTATTTGTTACCAGAATACTGCTGAGCTCAGGCTTATGGTGGGGCTGGGGAATTGAACTTGGGACCTTTGTTGTCTCAGGCATGAAAATCTGTTTGCAGGGAATTGGGTGGTAGCACAGCAGGTGCACATGGCATGAAGTGCAAGGACCAGCTTAAGGATCCTGGTTCCAGCCCCTGTCTCCCCACCTGCAGAGAAGTCACTTCACAGGCGGTGAATCAGCAGGTCTGCAGGTGTCTGTCTTTCTCTCCCCCTCTGTCTTCCCCTCCTCTCTCCATTTCTCTGTCCTATCTAACAAGGACAACATCAATAACAACAATAACTACAACAACAAGGGCAACAAAAGGGAAAATAAATTTTTAAAAAATTTTTAAAGAAAAAAATCTGTTTGCATAGCCTTTATACTATCTCCCCAGCACAGAGTTTTTTGGTTTTTTTTTTTTTAAATGACAAGAAAGCTGGCAGAGAGTGGGGTAGATAGCATAATGGTTATGCAAAGAGACTCTCATGCCAGAGGCTCTGAAGTTCCAGGTTCAATCCCATGCACCTCCATAAGCCATAGCTGAGCAGTTCTCTGGTGAAAGAGAGAGGAAGGAAGGAAGGAAGGAAGGAAGGAAGGAAGGAAGGAAGGAAGGAAGGAAGGAAGGAAGGAAGGAAGGGGAGGGAAGGAGGGGCTGAAAGTCCAACCCTCTCACCTATAAACTATTGCTTCTTTTATTTCAATAGACTTGTCTCTTGTACTAGACTTCTTCATTCCATCTTGGTAATAAAATATTAATCTAATAGTTGGAGGTTTGCTTTGGAGAAGTTAGAACTCACTGAATCCTTTCTAAATATACCTAAAGGAGGTGATAATGTGGTTAAAGAATAGAAGACTAAATTAGTTTTGCTAATTTGACTTTTTTTCTGACCTTTAGAATTTTATTCAATAATTACTTCATTTTCAAATATAAAACATAATCACATACAACTTGGCCTGCACATGTGTGATTCTTTCCTTCCCACACTGCACTACTAACCAACCTTTACATATATTGTTCAGAGCTTAGCTAGCATTTAAACATACAGGAAGGAGTCCGGCGATAGCGCAGCGGGTTAAGCGCACGTGGCGTAATGCACAAGGACCAGCATAAGGATCCCGGTTCGAACCCCCGGATCCCCACCTGCAGGGGAGTCGCTTCACAGGCGATGAAGCAGGTCTGCAGGTGTCTATCTTTCTCTCCCCCTCTCTGTCTTCCCCTCCTCTCTCCATTTCTCTCTGTCCTATCCAACAATGATGACATCAACAACAATAATAACTACAACAATGGAAACAACAAGGGCAACAAAAAGGAAATAAATAAAATATATAAAAAAAACATACAGGAAAACCCTTTTTCTTTTTTCTTTTTTACTACCTTCAGTGTGGTAGGGATGGGGCTTGAACCTGGGTGGCATGCATAACAAAGCAGCACACTGTCTAAATAAACTATTTTTTGCCAGCCCTAGAAAGGCTTTTCTAGTCTCCCAAAGGACATTAGGACTCACACCAGAAACTTGTTCTTTAAAGCATTTATTACAAGACTAATTACTTATGTAATCATTCATTTACAATCTGTTTTTCCAGCTAAAATAAGAGATCCACAAAAATAGAAGTTATGTCTGTCTTGGATCCATCTTGGCTAAAACCTTTGAGAAAGAACATTTCTGCTAACCCAAGCTTACTTTCAAGTCTCTAATGGCTAGTTATCATCTGAATAAAGGAAAGGAGAAAGGATTGAAGAATATTTACATCTTGGGCCGGATAATGGCACACATAATTGAGCGCACGTTACAATGCACAAGGACCCGGGTTCAAGCCCCCAGACCCCAACTACAGGGAGAAAGCTTTGTGAGTGGTGAAGCAGTGTTACAGGTGCATATGTTGCTATGCACAAGGACCAGGGTTCAAGATTAATGTTTTTTACTTTTGATTAGTACAAACAGAATTGAGAGGGAAGAGGAAATAGGAAGAGAGAAAGAAAAACACCTGCAGCATTGCTCCACTGCTCATGAGCAGTTTTTCTCTCTCCCTATCTCCTCTTCCCTCTCAATTCTGTCTGTACTATCAAAAAATTAACTAAAAAGTAAAATGTAGTCGGACAGGAGTAGATAGCCTAATAGTTATATACAGAGACTCTCATGCCTGAGGCTCTTAAGTCACAGGTTCAATCCCCTGCACCACCATAAGCTAGAGCTCATCAGTGTCTGGAAAAAATAAGAACAACAACAACAAAAATAAAATGTAGTTAAAAAAAAAGAAAACAAGCATTAACTAATGTGCACAATAATCATTTTAGTCAATAGGTAAATACTAGTTGGCTTGCATTATTAACAGCATGCTGATCTCAAGTCCTCACCAACAAAATATATATATGTCTGAGAATACTGTATTTGGCACCTTCTCATACTTTCATCTAAGACTGTCTTCTGGGAACTGATTCATGGTGGCTTCCACTCACTTTCTCAGTCTCATATCTCACATCAATTTAGCATGAAAGATGGTCATGTATGCCACAAATACTTGTATGTTTCATGAGATGGTGGTTTATTTTATTAATTTTTTTTATTTTCATAGGACAGAGAGTAATTGAGAGGGGAAGGGAAGACATAGAGGGAGAGAGAAAGATAGACACCTGCAGACCTGCTTCACCACTTGTGAAGTGGCCCCCTGCAGGTAGGGAGGCAGGGGCTCCAACCAGGATCCTTGCGCTCCACAGTATGTGTGCGCTTAACCCACATGCCACCATCTGGCCCCTGGTGATTTTTTTGTATGTTAGTATAAGTGAAAACTCTTAGAAGAACAAAGATCATATCTTTTTTTTTTTTTTAATAGGGCACTACAGAATGAACCCAGGATGTGGTAATGCCCAATATCACTAAACAGCCTCACCAACCAAATGTTTTTTATTTTCGATTTTATTTATTTATTTATTTATTGGATAGAGATAAATCAAGAGAGAAGGGCAGGTAGAGAGGGGTTAGAAAGACCTGCAGCACTGCTCCACCATCTGTGAAGCTTCCCCATTGCAGGTGAGGACCAACTGAATTTTTCATTTGATATCCTTGGAGAGGAAAAGCCAGAAAGACAGACAGGAGATATACTACAGCTTTGCTCCACCACTCAAAGTGTTAACTTGGTGATTCTACACAAGGTATGGGAGGGTGATAAATGTATGGTCTTAGTTTACTTTTCTTATAAAGAAAATTTTTATAATGAAACACATATGGCAAAAATATTAACATCTAGTATCTCCAGAGTGGTTATATATTTTTTTTAATTATCTGGAGGGCTGGTAGTGGTGTACCTGGCTGACTGCACATGTTACAATGTGCAAGGACCCAGGTTCAAGGCCCTAGTCCCCACTTGCAAGGGGAAAACTTCACAAGTGGTGAAGCAGGTCTACAGGTGTCTCTCTGCCTCTCTCCTTTTACCCTCTCTATTTCTGTCTCTATCCAATAAGTAAACATAATAAAAATGTTTTTAAATTATGTTTTTTTAAAAACATTTTAAAATTATCTTCTGTACTTCCTTTATACTTGAAATGTTGCAGCTTTGATTCTTACATTTAAAGAAAAGGGAAGTTAACCCAGTTAAGCTGTCCTCCATATGTAATGTATCAGAGAGAAAGAGAGAGAGGGGGAGGGAGGGAAGGAAAGAGAGATGGACAGAGTGTGTGTATGACAGCCACAGGTTCTTTGGTGTGGGGTGGGAGGGCGAACTACTCCATGAGAAAAAAAAAAAAAAACAGACAAAAAAGGCATTCAAAAACCAATAAAAAAAAAAAAGAATGAAAAAAAGTAATGGAAGAGGATAGTGGTGGTTACCACTGACTCCTTTTAAACACAGAACTAATCCTAAATATAGAACTAAAGACTAAATAGTTGCTATTTAGTGGCAAACATTATATACCTGAAATATTAAGCATATAAGTAACATCAAAATCAAGAACTAAGGAAAGAGATGAAAAATAGTATTAATATCACTGATCTAATTCTCTATTACACATGTACCAACTACTGTATTTTATTGTCCACTGTAAACCGTTAGTCCCAATAAAGAGAGAAAAAATATATATATATTATATACAGTTGGCCAAGAGATATACTGGCAAAAAATATTTATCAACTAAAGGATAATTATCTCTATGTCAACCGTTATTAGAATCACCAAACAAGTAAATGTAGTAAACCTCAAGGTTAGCTTAAATCCCACTAATATCCCAGATGTATTTCCTACCTAATTTGAGACCAGACACCATAAACCTAATACCAGTTTGGATACAACAAATGACACTCAACACTTCAACAACTGGGAGAAAGCCCAAGCTTGTTAGGTTAAGAAGGGACTACAAAGGCTGAAAAAGGGCAAGAGACTACCTCACTTAATGATGACCTTCCTGGTCATTGGCAGGCCAACCTATCACCTGAGGCCCTAGTCAGGGAATCTTTGGATTCCCACACAGATTCAAAGGGCCTATACCTTTAATACATCTCTCCCTCTCTCTTCTATCACTGGTCATTTCCATCAGGAATATCATTATAAGCCCTCTTGTGGGTTTCTTCAGGACCGTACCCTCACTATGAATTACCAATGGTAAGGACTACCCCATTCTCTGAAGGGAGGCTGAGTTATCCTGAAATGCATGCAGCCTAGAATGTCCCCAGCTGTGACTATGGACTGACAGGAACTCAGAGGTTACAAAGGCTCCTGTGCTAAATATGAATAGATACAGGCCATAGGTCAGATCAATGTGGTAAATAGCTGTATTTACATATTTTCTTCTAGTTGGGAGCTACTCTCTGCCCTGATCCAGCTTTCTAGTCCTATTCTCAACTCTGACACCATCTTCCCAGACAATGTTTTTACTCCACCTGCAGATTGGCTATCAAGCTCCAGCAAAAATTATCCCTAGGAACATAACTAAAATAGACTTCCTAGCTTCTATCGACCCTAAAATCCCTATTCCTATCTGCTCTATTCCTACTTCATGGTTCCTGTCCATTAAACATTTTGTCCTGCTTTTTTATCTTACTGCACTTCAGCTGCCAAGTTGCAGATGCTACTATAACTTCATTCTGAACTCCCTGGGCAGATGACCTCACCAACATCTCTTGGAACCCCATCTCTCGAGCCCTATCTCACTGGGAACAGATAAGAACAGGCTGAGGATATGAATCAACCTGCCAACATCCATGTCCAGCAATAACAGAACTCCCACCTTCTGTACCCCATAAAGAATTTTGGTCCATACTCCCAGAAGGGGTAAATGTCAGGGGGAAAATGACCAGAGAGCTCAGAACTCCAATTCCATCAGGACCCAAAGAAGGCGGGGAGGACATTCAGAGAGGAAGAGAAGACAGAACCACAGGAAAAGGGGGGGGGGGGCAATTATATATAAATACAGATAGGTAGTATAGAAAGAACAGTCACCTTATACCTGTGATCCTGGAAGTATTATTGCAGTTTCCAGTCGAAGGAATGGGGACACAGAAATCTGGTTGTGAGAAAGGTGTGGAATATACCCACCTCTGTTAGCTTAAAATTTTGTAAATCAACATTAAGTCACTAATAAAAAATTAAAACAAAAGCTGTATCTGCACAAATCACATATTATTCTGTTACGTTTTGTACTTGTGGAATTCTACTGCTCCTAAGGAACTTTTCTTTTTCTGACAAAAAGGAGGGTGGGAAGAGTGTGTGTCACCAGGGTACTGTTGCATAATTTTCATGGAGCCTTCACCCACCCAGTGCTGTGCATTGTTCTTCCATGTAATGCCAGGGGTTTCAACCTGGGTCTTCCCGCATGAAGTGTGCACTCTACTGTGTGAGCTACCTCCAGAGTTTTCTCTGATTTTAAATGAGAAAATATTAAGTATCAAAATGACTATTAACATAATAAGTGGGAAGCATGGGTGATTGTAAATTGCCTAGGTTTGTTGCTTTGGTGCTGTTTTTTTCTTTTTTTCCAACTTCCCTAGAAAAGAAAAACAACATTCTTTTTTTGTTATTGTTATTGTCATTAATGCAGGAAAGAAAGTGGTCTATTAAAGAGATTTCCATAAAGAAATAGTTGCAATAACATAGAAAGATATTAACTGTAAAATGTTTTAATCACTGGAGTCAGGCAGTAGCGCAGTGGGTTAAGCGCACATTGCACAAAGCATTAGTGGACTGGTGGTTTGAGCTCCGGGCTCCCCAACTGCCAGGGAGTCGCTTCACAGGCGGTGAAGGAGGTCTGCAGGTGTCTGTCTTTCTCTCCCCCTCCCTGTCTTCCCCTCCTCTCTCTATTTCTCTCTGTCCTATCCAACAGCAATGATATCAATTAACAACAACAACTACTACAACAATAAAATAACAAGGGCAACAAAAGGGAATAAATAAATAAAAACTGTCTTAATTATACTAAGAACGAATAAGATCATAGATTTTATATCCCTTCCATAACCTTTTAGTGTATGTGCCACCAAAGTAAGCATTCAACAAACAACCTTTTAGAACCACTATCACATTTACAAGAAAAGGAAGTTGGTAAATAAGCCCAGATATGATCGCGCTTGTGATATTCCATCAGCCAACACTAAGGATATAAAAAGCAGTAGCATCATCTATCCATTTTAATGTAGCAATTTTCTAGTGAAATCCTTATAAAAGTCACAGTGATTCATAGACTTTTTCTCTGTACCGTTCCCACCTGTAATAAGAGTTTCCTTCTTGATGCCCTTTTGCTTTAACCACTTGTCAATCACATTACACAGTTAAGTCTACATAATCTGCAAAGGCATTCTCTTTTCACAGTAATGCTGTCTAGTCCTTAGAACTCCAACTATAAGGAGCACACTAACATTATGAACGACACCTTGTCAGTGTTCCAAATACCCTTTTTCCACAGCCTAACTGATAAAGAACTCTGCAAACTTTCCACCAATCATGGCTGTTGTTTTCGCCGGGTTATGTTGTTTTCGCCGGGCTGGCTTCACGGGCGGGTAACAGACGACCAGGGACTCATGGTTGAGCTGTAGGCAGTATCTCTTTATTCATGCAGGACGCAGCACAATCTAAGACGAGCTAAGCTAAACTCAAGTACCCCAAAACTCACAATGCTGTCTTTATATATACTTGCCAAGTAGGGTGGAAACAGGATGTGACATAGAGAAGGTGGAGAGAAAAGTGACTGGTGAAAATCAGAGTGTGACAAGGAGGGGGCAGAGCAGGCGAGAATCCTATCACTGAACCACCAATGCCCTGGAGTGCTTTATGTAAATGTAAAGTGATTTATATAAATAGACCAAAGCTTTGAATGGGATTAAATCTATCCCTATATAGGCATATGGTTAAGCAGAAGCCAGGGGGAGCTGGCATACTATCCAACAATGGCGGGTGGGTGAATGGGGTTGGCAGGGAGTGTTCATAAGGACCCAGCACTGTAGTAGTAATAATAAAAATAGGACAACGTGGTCCAGGAGGTGGCGCAGTGGATAAAGCATTGGATTCTCAACCATGAGGGCCCGAGTTCAATCCCCGGCAGCACATGTACCAGAATGAAGGCTGGTTCTTTCTCTCCTCCTATCTTTCTCATGAATAAATAAATTCTTTAAAAAAGAAAAATAGGACAATAATGAAAATAACTTATGTTAGTCAATTTTTTCCAGTATAGTCTCATAAATTTAAGCAGTTCTGTATAATTTAAAAGCTTTCTCAATTCAAACTAAACTCTAGAAATCAGATACCTTCACATTATCTATAAATATTACAAGAAAAAAAGAGTTATGTTACAAAATCATGAAAGCACTCACTGGTCAAATGTGGGACTGTCTCGGTCTTAAAATAAATTATGACAAATTACAACAATATATTAAGTAAAATAAATAAATTTATATTGATTTAAATGAATAAATAATTGGAGGCAAGGGCAAGCTCTTTGTAGAAGTCTAAATTACAAATGTAATGGGGTAAACAGAATTAGGAAATAATCATTTGACAACCGCCATAGTGATATATTCTCTCAGGCAATAATAACCAATGAATTAATTCTAAAACAAATGGGTAGAAGCATAGTGTTTTAAAAGAACATTTATAGGTATACTACAAAACAACTGACATGAGCCTTTCAATATTAATATTGTAGAAGATAAAGATTAGGGAATAGTTTCTGATTAAAGTTTAAGAGACTTAATAACTAAGCACAACATTTTATCATGGCCTGATCCCTCCTCCCCAAATGTCTTTTCTTTTGCTCTGACAGGTGTTAGTATGGAATTGGTGAAATGCTTATAACTATAGTATTGTATCAGTGTTATTTTGATAACTGTGCTATGGTTTACAACAGTGCCTTTTTTTTTTTAAAGAAATTTATTCATGAGAAAGATAGAGCGAAAGACACAGATATCACTCTGGTACATGAGCTGCGAGGATTGAACTCAGGACCTCATACTTGAGAATCCAATACTTTATCCACTACACCACTTCCCGGACCACACAACACTGTCTTTATTTTTAGAAATTAAACATTGAAATACTTAGATGTAAAGGAATAGCATGTCTCCTGTATGCCACTTACATTCAACTGCTTCAGAAAAATACTGTGTTTATATGTATTTATATGTGAATATAAAAAAAACATCAAAAGCAAATATAAAATGTCAAGATTTGATAGCAATGAGTGACTGATACATGAAACGGAATGACAACATGAATTCGTTCTACAGTATTTTCCATAAATCTAAAATTATTTTAAATAAAATTAAAAAAAAATGTTAAATGTGCAAAGACCCAAGTTCATGTTCCTAGATCCCACCTGCAGGGGGAAGTTTCACAAGTGGTGAAGCAGTGCTGCAGGTGTCTCACTATCTCCCCTCCCCCTCTCAGTTTATCTCCTAGCAAATAAATAAAATAATTAATTAAAAAGTTAAAAATGCGATTGCTGGGGAGAAAGCATAACCATTAATGGGAAAACAAAAAAAGCAAGCAAGAAAGAAAAATGTAAAGGCCCAGCAATAGTGCAGTGGGTTGTGCGAAGCCCAAGGATCCCAGTTCAAACTCCACCCTGGCTCCCCACCTGCAGGGGGTGTCACTTCACAAGCAGTGAAGCAAGTCTGCAGCTGTCTTTCTCTCCCCCTTTCTGCCTTCCCCTCCTCTCTTGATTTCTCTACAACAGCAGCAACAACAAGGGCAACAAAAATGAAAAATTGATTCCAGGAGCAGTGGATTCTTGTAGACATTGAGCCCCAGCACTAAGACTAGAGGCAAAAAAAAAAAAAAAAAAAAGCTATATGCTAAGAAAACAGAATACACGGTATGCACTGTATAAAAAGACTAAGGGATGGGGCAGGGTGTGGTGCACATGGTTGAATATACATGTTACAATGCACAAGGACCTGGGTTCAAGACCCTGGTCCCCACCTGCAGGGTGAAAGCTTCACAAGTGGTGAAGCAGTGCTGCAGGTGTCTGTCTCCTTGTCTATCTCCCCCTACCCTCTTGATTTCTGGCTCTCTCTATCCAATAAAGATTAAAAAACTGAAAGAAGACTGTCGAGCTGGTGTAGTGGCTCTGCCTGTGGACTCTGAGGCAGGCAGACAGGGCTTCAGGTTCAAAGCCTGTCCTCCCCAGAAGCCAGTGGTTCACCACCACCGGAGAGGAAAAAAAAGACTGAAAGACAGACAGACTAGGGGTGGAGGCTGGGTAGTGGCACACCTGGTTGAGCTCACATGTTCCAGTGAACAAGGAACTGGGTTCCAGCCCCTGGTTCCCACCTGCAGGGGGAAAGTTTTGCAAGTGGTGAAGCAGTGCTGTAGGTGTCTTTTTCTTCCTATCTACCCCATTCCCTCTTGATTTCTAGCTGTCTCTATCGAATGAATAAAGATTAAATAAATAAATAAATAAATATTAGGGCCCAAGAAGTGGCATATCCCATAGAGTTACTGTGTTGAACCCAGTTACTGGAGTAGCTGGGTTCAAGTCCCTGGTTCCCATCTGCAGAAGAAAAAACTTCTAAGTGGTGTAACAGTGACTGCTTGCAGGCGTCCCTCTCTCTCCCATCATTCTTCCTTTTTCTATTCTTCTGTCTGTCAAAAAAAGGGGGAGTGCCTACAGCAGAGGAAACAGTATAATGGTTATGCAAGAGACTTTCATACCTGAAGCTCCAAAGTCCCAGGTTCAATAACCCACACCAGCATAACCAGAAACTGAAGCAGTACTCTAGTTTAAAAAGAAAAGATGGCTGCCAGAAGTAGTGGACTCATATAGGTACTGAAGCCTAGCCATAAAACTGGTGGCCAAAAGAAAAAAGTAGCTTAAAACTCTACAATCTAGCTTCTAACAATGTTTATTCTCACCCTATTCATTAACTCCTCTACACCTAAGTGGCTTTACAAAATTTCTCCACATTTAATAAAAATCTAACCCGGGATGGAACAACTCCCTCAAAAGCCTCTCAAATCAGTAAGATAATCCTGCCACTGCCTGCCCCCATACACTCTTATCTGGGAACAAGACAAGGAAACCTTTCTTGACTGTTCAATTCTAGATGAGGAGCTCCTCTTGAAATTCACACTATCTATGAGTACTGGGCACTCCTTCGCCCTGTTCTTATTATCTATATTTACAAGGGTCCAAATCATTCCCCAGTGAATAGACTTTTATAAATCTACTCCCTATCCTCCACATTATCCCCTCTACTTAAAGCCCTATAAAATGGGAATAATTTAATACCTATTTAATAATTTAGTGCCTTTTTTCTTTTTATTTTATTAAAATAAAAAGAAAAAAAGGATGTAGTACTCAGTGACTGAATCATTACCTCAGTTCTCCACTTCCCTGTCATGGATAATAATCTAGAATAAGAAGCTTCTATGGGAAAATACTGAATTTATTACACAGCTTCATTCCTGATCACAAGTTCTGGCTCTACATCTGGTATTAGTGTCTATCCTTATCAGTCCAAACAATAAAATGAAAAAGGTGCATGGCATTAACCATCAATTTCCTAGTTCCCATATTCCGTCATATCTTAAGCTACTCCCACTCCGTCCATCAAGACTCAATTTGGGATGTATGTTCTATCTCTTGGTAAGACAAAAAAACAAAGTCACACTACTACGTAGGTTAGAGTCCCTAGGGACTTAGTGTCTAATTTTGGCAGGGTTATCACAAAGTCACAAAACATGGCAGATGTTTCTTCTTCACCAGACTCCCCTTTTCTTTTCATGGAACTTTAAGCAAAATCTTTGCTTCCTACTTCTGATGGAAACTGGTTTTCAAGCAAAATTCTTTTCAACTTCTCTCCCCTGCAACTCTAAATTTAGCATTATGGCATCCGTCCTAATTCATATTCCTTGCTCCTAAATGCCAGATAGCTGTACAGAGAAGATCCTGTCTTCCAAAGAATTTTTTTTTTCGTTAATTATGTCTCTTCCTCCTGTTCTCCACTAACTTGTCTCTGCCTACATAAATATTCTATTTGTGCCATACTTTAAAGAGAAAAAAAGACCTTTACCCAGCCAAAAATAGTTTTTCTTGCGTTTTCTGAACTATATTACCATCTCTTTCTTCTCGTCAATGACAAACATGCTATCTAAAGAAAGCTACCTATCTGTTCTCATTCTGTGCACTTGTAATTCTCATTTCCTCCCCAACTCAACAATTTGGCTTTCACTCAAAGAGCTCCTGCAACAACAGTGACCTTTTAATTGTAGAACCCACAGCCTTTTTTCAGTCCTCATCCTACAGAAAATCTCTAATAAATTCAACACAATTGAGTGTACTTAGAATTGTTTTTCTTTGACTTCCAAAGAATTATTGCCTTGGTGCTAGGCAGTGGCGTACCTGGTTAAGCACACACATTACAGTGTGCACGGACCCAGGTTCAAGCCCCTGGTCCCCATCTGCAGAGGGAAAACTTTACAAGTGGTGAAGCAGTACTACAGGTGTGTCTCTGTCTCTTTCCTTCTCTATTTCCCACTCCCCTCTCAATTTCTCTCTGTCTCTATCCAATAATTAACAAATAAATAAATAAATTTTTAAAAAGAATTATTGCATTATGATTTTCCTCCCACCTTTGAGTATTCATTCATTTGCAGGGTCTTTTTTTCAATCTGCCAACTTAGTTTTAACTGAATCCAGAGCTGTGAATAAATACTGTCTCTAATATAGAGATGAACTGAAGTTGTATAATCTGTTTCATTTAATTTGCAAGGGTCTAAGACAAAATTAATCCCACATATAATTGTTAGAGCTACTACTACAAGTATGCACTTGCCAATGAAAAAATAGTGTGGTGCACTGCTTGTATGATTTCAGATTAATTTAGATGACAGCGTAGTTTCTATATGAATAAATTAGGAAAGCTAATTTGATGGCATAAAACTTTAAGATACAGATCTACTACCTCCTAAATGAATAATCTTAACTCAATCTTTGAACTTCATCTTTCAGTTATCACTCAACCAACATAACTAACACCTACAAAATGTCTAATATATTTTATGTACTACACTAGGTGTAGGAAATGTTACAAATCTCAACCCATTACATCCTAGAATGTCTAATTTTTGACAAATAGGAGTTCTGGGGTAAGCTTTATGATCAGGGTTACAATAGAATTAAAAGGAAATAAATGTTTGCTATTTTATCATATGTAAACCAAGGAGCCAAGACCACCAGCAAGAAGCAGTCCTAAAATACCAACTTTCGGAGCAAACACAGAGAAATTAAGAACTGCATCCTCTGAAATGTTTCTCTTTTATGACAACCTGAATGGAACAGAAAGAATCATATTAAGTGCAAGGATCCTGGTTTGAGTGCACCCCAGCTCCCCAGCTGCAAAGGGGGGGGGGGTGAAGCAGGCCTGAGACCCCAGCTCCCCACCTTCACAAGAGGTGAAGCAGGTCTGCAATTGTCTATCTTTCTCTCCAGGTCTTCCCCTCGTCTCTCAATTTCTGTCTGTCCTATCTAATAACAACGATGAAAAACAAGGGCAAGAATAGGGGAAAAATAGCCTCTAGGAGCAGCAGATTCATAGTGTAGGCGATAACCCTAGAGGGAGGGAGGGAGGGAGGGAGAGGGAGAAGGAGAGAGAGAGAGAGAAATTTTAGTTAGCTATGGTCTATTACAGTAGATCTAAGGACACTAAAAGGGAAAAGCACAATGAGGCTGAAAATGAGGTAGGGGCCTAGAAGGTGGCACAGTGAGTAGAGTGCTCACCTTAGAAGCATAAGGTCCTAAATTCAATCCCCAGCAACCTATGTGGCAGAGTGACAGTCTGGTTCTGGTTCTCCATCCCCCCACTCTGCTATATAAATAAATAAATAAACAAACAAACATTCTAAAAAACACAGGTAGAGACAGCATAAGTTGGTGGAAGGTGTGTATACTGACACCTATCATGAAGGAGTTATGAAACTCTACACCGGTGACAACAGTCTTGTAAACAATATTTCCACAATAAAATAATGTGAAAAAAGTCAAACTGAATCATCAGGCAAAATTTATACTATTAACAACTACTATGATGGGCTGTTGATTCATCTAGGAAGCACAGAAAATAGCAGACAACAGCAGAGTGCTAGTTCACCAAAGTGTGTCATGCTCCAAAGCAAACACTCCAATGTTGGCCAATAAATTAGTTATTTAAAAAGATAAATAAGTAAGCCTTCACAGCACAAGCAAAATACACACTCACATATTCTCCATTTCTCTTTAAAAAATTAACAACCATATGCACCTTTACATCGTCCTACCACAGTTCTTTGTTCCTTCATAAATAAAACATACTCTCTTATTACAGGGAGCATTATAATGTCACACACTTCTAAAGGCAATACTTAATACAATAGTTAAACTGGGATTTTCCACAAAACTTGACATTTCTTTTTTTTTTTTTCCGAAAGTACATCTTGCTCACTTTATTTTTATTCATGATCTAATAATGGTATACAGGACTTTTTTGCAAGTTCATGTGTTTCAGGTTTTTTTTAAATTTATTTCTTTATTGGAGAATTAATGTTTTACATTCAACAGTAAATACAATAGTTTGTACATACATAACATTCTCCAGTTTCCCATTTAACAATACAACCCCCACTATGTCATTTATCATCCTTCACGGACCTGTATTCTCCCCACCCACCCACCCCAGTCTTTTACTTTGGTGCAATATGCCAATTACTTGACATGACATTTCTAGGAAAAAGTTATATCCATAAATCCCCTAGCTGTATTAATTTCCACTGGGAGCAAGGATGCATAAAACAAAATACATTATAACTTATGCTCTTGAAAAAAAGAAAACAAAATACTACCTGAAAAGCTGAGTGAGGTAGTCTTTTATGGTACTCAGATTATCAGCTGTTTTACTATAGTACTACTGCCAACTGTCAGCAAACTTATCACAGCACACATAATAAAATAAATTTACCAAATAGTTTTGTAGGTGGAAAAAGAACAAATTTAATTATTTTCTTGGATAATCTAATTTTTATTTTAGCTTTAGAAAGACTGAGTTTTGGGGAGTCGGGCTGTAGCACAGCGGGTTAAGCGCAGGTGGCACTAACGGCGTCAGGATCCCGGTTCGAGCCCCCGGCTCCCCACCTGCAGGCAGGTCCCTTCACAGGCGGTGAAGCAGGTCTGCAGGTGTCTGTCTTTCTCTCCCCCTCTCTGTCTTCCCCTCCTCTCTCCATTTCTCTCTGTCCTATCCAACAACAACGACATCAACAATAACTACAACAATAAAACAACAAGGGCAACAAAAGGGAATAAATAAAATAAAGTAAATTTAAAAAAAAAAAAAGACTGAGTTTTGCTTTAAAGAGAGACCTTTAACATAACTAGAACACTGACAATGATTTCAAATTATTCCATTATATAATAATTTTGCCTTTCACTGTATCCTTTCTCATGAATAAATAAATTCTTTAAACAAAGAACCAGACATCACTCTGGTACATACATGTGCTACTGGGGATTGAATTTGGGACCTTAAGGTTAAGAATCCAATGCTTTCATCCACTGTGCCACCTCCCAGACCATGTGACATCTGGTTGTCTCGATCTCTCTCCTTTCTTTTTTTATTTTTTTTAATTATCTTGATTTATTGGATAGAGACAGCCAGAAATCAAGAGGGAAGGGGGTGATAGAGAGGGAGAGAGACAGAGAGACACCTGCAGCCCTGCTTCACCACTCATGAAGCTTTCCCCCTGCAGGTGGGAACCGGGGGCTCGAACACGGGTCCTTGCGCATTGTAATACATGTGCTCAACCAGGTGCACCACCACCCAGCCCCTCTTTTTAAAAATTTTTTTTAATTATCTTTATTTATTGGATAGAGACAGCCAGAAATCAAGAGGGAAGGGGATGATAGAGAGGGAGAGGGACAGAGAGGAAGAGAGACAGAAAGGGAGAGAGACAGAGAGCGCTCTCTCTCCTTTCTTATGAATAAATAAAATATAAAAAAAATTCAAAAAGTCTTTTAAGAATTAGAAAAAGTTGCCAAGTTCAGTCCCCCACACCACCATAAGCCAGAGCTGAGCAGTGCTCTGGTAAAAAAAAAAAAAAAAAAAAATTAGAAAAAGTTAACATTATTTTAAATGTCTGACACAGTTAATGCCCAGTAAGTGTTAATTTGAGAATGCAAAAATCTTTTATACTTATCTATTTTAATCTCTATAGCAACCCTATGAGGTGAGTGCCATCCTTTTACAGATACAACAAACTTTAAACAGTTGAAATGGCATACCTATTCAATATCCAAACCCTATTTCAGTACTTCTAAGTTAAGTTCTTTTTCAAAATACCTCAAATAAAAATTCACAGGTGGTGACTATCTGCCACATAAATATTTATATAGGTACTTGCTGATGGGGGGGAGATATCATATCACAAAAGGATTATAATGGAAAACAAAGAAACCTAGGAAAATCTCAAATAAATGAAAAATCGAACTTCTAAATAATGGGTAGTTTAGACAGAGAAATCACAAGAGATACTAAAAGACATTCTGAACTGAATGACAACATATCAAAAAATTGCAGGGTATGGTAAATAGCAGTTGAGGAATATTTATATTTTTAAAAATGCTTACACTAGAACAAAAACTCTGAAATCAATGACCAAAATACCCCCTATTAAAAGCTTGAAAATAAAAAGTAAACCACAGAAAGGAGGATATAATAAATAAGAAAGGCAAAACTCAGTAAAACAGAACCAGAGACATTTAATTAAACACAAAGTTAATTCCTTGGAAAGTCAATGAATATCAAAAAAATTACAAACTATCAAGAAAAATAAAGAGAATAAATCCCAATATTAGAAATAAAGTTGATAATGCATAAATTAAGATGATTTTTAAAAAATAAATGAATTTAATGTCAATAAATTCCATTTACTTTTTTTAACCTCCAAGTCATAGGAAAACACAGAAAAACCTGTTCTATTAAAAAAATAAACCATAAAAAAAAGACTTTGGATTCAAGAAGTGTAAGATACAACACAGCAAAGTAATGAAAGAGTCTCAGCTTGACAGTTGTGCACCAGGCCTAGAGAACAAACAGTATAGAGACAGGAGGAGAAGGCTCCAGGAAAATTGTCTTAAAAACAAAATACAGGTATTAGTAATTGATATGATTAAAAGCAATAAAATAAACTTTGTCCTCCAGACTTGGCTGCAAAAATTCCAATCATCTATTAAATGGGAAGGTTAAAGAAAATCATTGTTAATTGCTTCTGGAAGCAAGTTATTTTCCTTCTTTATATAGCTAGATCAAATAACCTAACCATGATTAACTACCTTGTAAATGCAATCCACCAATCAGAAGAGGAATTACATAAAATGACCATAATTTACCTAAACAGGTTAACCAGCAGTAGCGCGCGCGCGCGCGCGCACACACACACATACACAGATTTTAGTGTAGTCCAGTAAGGGGCATGTTAAGAATATCAACATTCCCTGTGGGGACAAAGCGTCCAGGCCGCGTCGGAGAAGCCCCGTCCCCTGGCTCATTGTTTCCTGGCTGGTGCATGCAGGGGTGGCTTGTACTGTATGCCAAGTCTGTCTTTGACTAGTAAAAGATTCAATAAAGGTTTTTAAAGTACAAAAAAAAAAAAAAAAAAGAATATCAACATTGGGAGTCGGGCGGCAGCGCAGCGGGTTAAGAGCAGGTGGTGCAAAGCGCAAGGACTGGCATAAGGATCCCAGCTCCGGGAGTCGCTTCACAAGTGGTGAAGCAGGTTTTGCAAGTGTCTTTCTCTCCCCCTTTCTGTCTTCCCCTCCTCTCTCCATTTCTCTTTGTCCTATCTAACAACAACAACATCAATAACAACAACAATAATAATTACAACAATAAAAAAGGGCAACAAAAGGGAATAAATTTAAAAAATATTTTTAAAAATTTTTTAAAAGAATATCAACATTAGGGGGTCCGGCGGTAGCACAGCAGGTTAAGCGCACATGGCACAAAGCGCAAGGACCGGTGTAAGGATCCGGGTTCAAGCCCCTGGCTCCCCACCTCGCCCGGGTGTGGAGAGGTTGCTTCACAAGCAGTGAAGCAGGTCTGCAGATGTCTTTCTCTCCCCCTTCTGTCTTCCCTCTTCTCTCCATTTTTCACTGTCCTATCCAACAACAACAATGGCATCAATAACAACAATAATAATAACCACAAAGTAAAACAACCAGAGCAGGGAAAAAAATAGCCTCCAAGAGCACTGGATTTGTGGTGCAGGCACAGAGCCCAAGCAATAACCCTGGAGGCAAAGAAAAAAAAAAAAAAGAATATCAACATTATATAGACTAGGTAATGCATCATTACTTTTTTTTTTTAATTGACACCAGGGTTGTTGCTGGGGCTTGGTGCCTACACTACAAAACCACTGTTCTTGGCAGCCATTTTTCTTTTCCTTTTTTTTTTTCTTTCTTCCCTTCCTTCCTTCCTTCTCTCAATAAGACAGACTGAAGTTGAAAGTGGAGGGAGAAACAGAGAGGGAGAGACAAAGAGAGTGACACCTGCAAACCTGCTTCACCACTTATGAAGTGATGCAAGTGAGGAGTACAAATCTGAACTCAGGTCCACTCATGAACACAGTAACATGTGCACTTAACCTGCTGCATGTCACATGTTTCTTTTCCATAGCAGTACTCTAGAAAACTATTCACCTTACAAACAGAACATAATACACCAGCAAACTCATGTACATACTAAGAAATCATTCAGAAAAAGTGTATTTATCTACCTATGAGAGCATCACTCTGGCACACAATACTGGATCTCTTGAACTTGGGATCTTATGCTCGAGAACCCACTGCTATAACTACTGTACTGCCTCCTAGGCATTTATTTCTGTACATTTATTTATTTCTTCAGTACACTTATTTCTTCAATAAGCAATTGCTAATATGCACCAACAATATACCCAGAATTATGCTATATACTATTTTAAACAAGACAGATAAGACCTACTTCCCAATAAGTTTCTAATCTAGTGGGGAAATAGAAAGAAACAGAATTAACTATGACACAGATAGGTGAGTTCAAATAATACAAAGAATTGTGTGAAGGGTAAAGAAGTAAGCTGGACTGAAGGGAAGGAGATAGAGATGGGAAGGCAAAGGTTTAGGGAAGGTTTTCTAGAGGTATCTAAGAAGAGTAAGAGAAATTAGTCCTGAAAGAAGGAAGACAAAAAAAGGGGGGAGGGGGGACTGTTAACAGTTAAGCTAGAAGGCAAGAGACAACAGGATTTAGAGTGACGGTTGGTGAGGCTATCATCAAGAGGACAAAAGTAGTGCAACTTGTTCAACAATTTGTTTGGCTTTGTATGTTAACTCTCTTTTCAGCCACCAGGTTCCAGATGCTATCATGATGCCAACCAGACTTCCTTGGACAGACGACCCCACTGGTATGTCCTGGAGCTCCGCTTCCCCAGAGACCCACCCTACTAGGGAAAGAGAGAGGCAGACTGGGAGTATGGACCGACCAGTCAATGCCCATGTTCAGCAGGGAAGCAATTACAGAAGCCAGACCTTTGACCTTCTGCAACCCACAATGACCTTGGGTCCATACTCCCATAGGGATAGAGAATGGGAAAGCTATCAGGGAAGGGTATGGGATATGGAGATCTGGTGGTGGGAATTGTGTGGAGTTGTACCCCTCCTATCCTATGGTTTTGTTAATGTCTCCTTTTTTAAATAAATAAATAGAAATAAATTCTTAAAAAAGTAGTGCAACTAAATATGGCTCAACAAATCAGGCTGCATACCCATGTAAAGGTAACAAACAAAAACTTGAAAGGTCTCAAGTGTTACTTCTAGACCCTTTCTCACTGGAGGAAATCACACACCCGTCACACTGTACCAAAATGAAATTTTATTTTCATTTGGCAGGACGAGGGGAGATAAGAGTAAATGTTTTGTCAAACATCCATCAGGCAACAAGTTCTTAAAAGTCTGCTAAGTAAGAGGTAAAACTATCACAAAAGATCCTTTTAAAGCCTAACCAACTAGCACAATTTTTTGACATATTATGGGTAAATTATGGGAGAATCTCATAGACAAACTAACCACAGCACATTCCTAAACTTCTGAAATATTAAAAGGTGCATGTCCTGACAAATCTTAAAAGCAGACAAGTCAAAACTTTGAAATAATCTGACAGTAAATCTTAAAAGACTACTGTAGCATTTCCCAACTTGCATCTGGCAAGTCCTTAACTTGTATTTTATCCACACCTTAATTCCAGTTAAATGATTAAACTTTTGGATGAAACCATAGCAACAGTGCATGAAAACATAAACAAAGGATGATTTATAATCACATGGTAATCAGGCTAGTTTTAATTCAATTCAATGACCTTGTCAGAAAATTTACATCTAGTAAGTATCAACAGAGTGTATGATACGGTCATTTTACACTAAATCAGATATATATATATAAAATGATATAATGGATGGGTATATAGATGTATAATATAACATTCTAAAATAATACATTTCTATTAATACAAGTAGGCAATGTTCTAGAATACAGGTCTGTTATTAAAGGGGGAGAGAAGAAAGTAAGTACTATGTTTCCAATATAAAACAGATGAGAAGAAACAGTATTCACAACACCCACAGTTAAGCAAGGCCACACCATAAGATTTCATGGGTTACTTGCTGAACATTGCCTAGGGAATACCACTCATATAGGAAACAAAGAAAGATAGAAACAGGAAGAGAAATCATAATAAATAAATGCTAAACTGAAAAAACACACACAAGGGCTGGGTGGTGGCATAACTGGTTGAGTGAACATATTACAGTGCACAAGGACCCAGGTTCAAGCCCCCAGTCCCCACCTGCCAGGGAAGAGCACTGACAGTGGTAAAGCAAGGCTGTAGGTATCTGTCTCTCTTTCTGTCTATCCCCCCCTTTCCTCTTGATTTTTGTCTCTATCAAATAAATAAACATAATTAAAATTTTTAAAAAGAAGAAAGAAAAACACATACAACAACAATGTTCCATGGCACCAGGAATAATGGAGCAGTGTTCTGTGTCATTTTCTGTATCTCTTCTTCTTTTTAAATGTAAAGAATGAAAACAATGCTCTAGAAGTGGCAGAGAAAAAAATAAACAAAAATTAAGTATTTAATTAAATTAGAAAAAAAAAAAAAAAAAAACCTAGCCAGGAGCAGTGAACTCATGGATATATGAGGTCTGGAAGCTTCCCCATAGGAAAAAAGAAAAAGAAAAAAAAAAAAAAAAAAAAAAACATTACCTCAATGAGGATGAAGATTCCACCAGACTTGAAAAACTTGTTTCTTGTTTCTACCATCTCACAGGGACTTTCATACTCTTTTCCACTACTCACTTATCTCCACCATAATTCTAGTGACTAACTTGATTACCAGGTGTAAGTTAAGGATGCAAAACAAGTTTACATGTTTAATAAGAGTTCGCTTCCAGTCTTGGAGCCAGCTGGTGACGCACCTGGTTGAGTATACACATTACAGTGCACAAGGACCCAGGTTCAAGCTCTTGGTCCCCAAATGTAGGGAGAAGCTTCATGAGTGATAAAGCAGTGTTGCAGGTGTGTGTGTCTCTCTTCTCCTTCCCTCTCAATTTCTCCATCTCTATCCTAAATATATTTTATAAAAATCTATTCAAAAACATAGTGAGTCTTTTTAAAAAAATATCTTCTTAGAAGCACCCTGGTATAATTAAGTTTCAGGCCTATATGTGCCCAAATCATCTACAACAGGGTGGGCAAAGTACAGACAAATCCAGTCCACTATTAATTCTGTAAATGAGGTTTTATTGAACACAGTTACAGTTGTTTATATATATTGGACACTTTTACAGAATCACTGTCACAGATATCACAACTCACAGAAACTTATAAATTAGTGCAAACTCAAAGTCTGCTGGCCCCTGACCTATATACTCTCATCACTGAACTCTCCCCCACACTAAGACTGCTAGAGGTACCATTTTATGGTCTTCATGAGCACATGACCAGATGAAACAGACGGCAACATAACTAACAAATGTTCCATGGTGTTCTGTAGTCATCCTGAAATTCTAAATAATTTTACTTTTGAATTTCAGTGTTATAGGGAAAGTCTAGTAGGACAATGGAATATGTGCAAGGAACTTCAGCTCCTAAGCATTCAGCCTCCTCAGGAAGGATTCTCAGTTAATTGAAGTCTCCTGATTCAACCTCCCTGTTTTCACCCACTCACTAGAAGCATGACAAAATTGTAGTCATTCTCACAAACCCAGGGAACATTCAACAAACAACTCAGCAGGTCTTCTTACCTATTTGCCAGTTCTGGTAAGAAACATATTCTGGTGTGAAGACTGTAATCCTTTGAAGGATATCCATCTGCCATGGAGTCAAACAGTAGTTGCAAGAAGGGAAAGCTGATTTCCCACCCACCAGGGTTGCACATTTTCACTTGGTACTGGGTCTTGCAAATTAAGCAACTGGAATTAATTATTGCCATGAAACAAAATGATAAACTGCAGCTATAGAAAAAAGTGTTCCATTCTTTTAACAAATTCAGCATTAAATTATATCTATGCTTTGTCCAATTCTACTAAGCTATCTAGTTCATACTGCTCTCACTATGCAGTTGTCTTATTTCTTAAGCCAATAAGCCCATTTCCACTATAGGTCATTATCACATCTGTAATACTCATCAACCAGAACATACAATTAAGTCTGACTTAAGAGTCACATGCCAGAGTGGAAGGAACTCTGCATCTTGTATCCAACTATCCTGATTCTAGTCAACTGAGGATTCAAAATAACAATTACATTTTTTTTTCAAAAGCACCCTAATATAGACCTAAGCTTGAGGCCTATTTGAGGTGTATGCCCAAATTATCTACATTAAGGTGGGCAAACTACAGTAAAAAATCCAGTGCACTATCAATGTTGCAAGTGAAACCTAACTAATGGGGCATATTATCCCAAAAAACTGGTAACCATCAACTTCTCCCCTCCAAATATGTGCATGTCTCTCCCTTGAGACATAAAATTTATTTGCCCTCCCTCTGAATCTAAGCTGGTCTTGTAACTGCTCCTACCAACAGAATCAAGTAGAACAGACATTCTGGATTTCTATACCCAAGTTTTAAGAGAAACAGCAACTTCCTCTTCTTTCCATGATGTAAGAAGTCAAGATCACATTGAGAGGGCACATGGAGACAGCAGAAAAGAAAGAGATGATCCACTCAATAATTCCACCTCAGTTTGCAGTCAAAAGTCAACATGAATTGCTAGTCAAGTGAATGAACTGTCCTGTAAACTCCAGCCCAATCAAGCACCAAAATGGCTACAAGTCTTGCTAAAAACCCTAGTAATAGAAGAGTCAACACATGTAATCTTGAAAAAAAACATATGTAGAATAGTTGGTTATAAACCAATTAAAACTTTCATACCAAGATTTGAATACCAGGTCCATCACAGCTGGGCCTATTACTTAGTCTCTTTATTGCCTCAGTTTTTTCCATCTGCAAACTTGGGATTATGACAATTACCTATTACATTTACTCACAGAAGCACAATTAGAGGCAAATGTGCTGATATGTATAAAATACTGAGCAGAGTTCATGAGTAGTGCTTCTCATAATCCAAACATAATACAAAGTAATAGTTACATTACTGCCATTTCATTATTGACAAAATGTATTTTGTCCATACAGTACATTATAGTCTTCAAAAGATTACTACCTGCTATTATGCTTACTTTCCTGCCTCACTTCCACCAAAGTATGAACCATGAGACAAGAACTTAACTGTCCTGTTCTCCAGTACTTAAAACAGATGTTGGCAGGTATTTCACAAAGCATGATATACTACATAAATAAATGAGCTCTAGAGTCTGCTTCACAGCTGTTAATATCTAAAAATGCTCTCACACTATGATGGTTATCTTTGGGAGGTGGGAAGGCAGGGACATAGAACTTTGGTGATCAACATAGTAGGGAACTATACACTGTCTACTTACAATCTTGTAACCTACAATTATTAGCAAGTAAAAATAAATAAAAGTGTTCTCACACCATCTTAACCATTCAAGACAGAAAGTATGTAAACTATAATGTGGTAATTTCTAGATATATGTCCAATGCATTTCCTAGTTTCCATCGAAATATTACACCGTTACTAATGCATGCACTGGTCAAATATGCTGAGGCAAGCATTTGATTCAGTATTATACACACAGACTCTTCATTTGTGTACCTTTTTTGTTTTAATATAGAGATGGAGAAAAAGTGAGAGACCACAGCACAGAAGCTTGCTTCAATATGCTGGGGCTGGATCAAGCTAGGGTCTGTGCATATGGCAAATCAGTGAACTATCCAAATAAGCTATTTTGTTGGCCTTTGTGTACCAATTTCATTTAATTTTTTTAACCAAAGCACTGCTCAGCTCTGGCTTATAAGGAGTGGTACTGGAAACTGAACCTGAGACCTGGAGAGGCTGAGGAGAAAAAGGACTCTGCTTATACAACTGGTGGGTATGTAAATGGGTGCAGCCTCTTTGGAATTTTCTATGGAGAGTCCTTATATAAAAATGAAATTACCATATGGTCCAGCAATTCCACTTGTAGGTATTTATCCAGAAGATACTCAAAACACTAATTCAAAGGGGCATATGCATCCCTATGTTCATTGCTGCCATGATTCACAATAGCCAAAGAGCAGAAGCAGCCTAAATGCCCATCAACTAGCTAAGGAAGTTATGACATATACTCCATGTGTCCTTTGGGACAAAATGTATGGCACTGGAGGTGATTAATAATGAAAATATATTAATAATAAAAATATATGTTCACAAAATGATCTCTACAAGAATATTCCTAACAGTTTTCTTCACAGTACCCCAAACAGGAATCAGTCCAAATATCTATCAATAAAGCGATAAACAAACTGCAGTACACTTAGACAATAAAATAGTTTATCAATAAAAAGGATGAACTGGGCGGGGGTAGACAGCATAATGGTTACGCAAAGAGACTCTCATGCCTGAAGCTCGGAAGTCCCAGGTTCAATCCCCCCACACCACAATAAGCCAGAGCTGTGCAGTGCTCTGGTGTTTCTCTCCGTGTCTTTCTCTCTCTGCATCTCTCTCAAAAATAAATAAAATATTAAAAAAATAAAATAAAAAAGAAAAAGGATAAACTATAGATACATAATATTCAATCTCCAAAACACTGCAGAGTGAAAAAAAAAAAACTCTGCAAACTTAGTGCTATAAGATTTGAGAATAAGCAAAACTTACTTTATTTTATTATAGTTACCAGAACACTGCTCAACTCTGCTTTATAGTAGTGTGAGAGAATGAATCTGGGACTTTGAAGCCTCAGGCATTAAAATTTTATCCATAATCATTATGCTATCTCCTAATTCAAAGTATAAGAAAATTAAAAAATGATCACCTTGGGCTAAGAATTAAAAGAAGAGGGTCGTGACTGGGGTGGTGGTGGAACCAGTAAAGCATACAAGTTACTATGCAGTGGACCTGGGTTCGAGCCTCGTAATGTTCTACAAGGGTCAGTGGACTTCCATAAAGGACAGAACAGTAAGTACTTCAGACAGTGTGGACTCAATTCTGCCATTGTAAATGAATGGGTATGGCTATGTTACATAACAGATATTTCAATAGAGCTTAATTTACAAAAACAGTAGTTTACTAATTCCTACTCCGTATGTTAAAAGTGCTTGATATTTGTCAAGACCCCTCCAATAGGGCATTTACAATTTGTACATTTCACTCTATGTCAATGATACCCCAAAGGAAAAAAAAAAAATGCTTAGCTCTATGGTAATAAAAAAAGCAGTTTGTTTGCAGTGAAACAGACAGATAACAGCAACTTTGAAAACATCAAAAGAGTGTCCCGGAGGTGGCACAGTGGATAAAGAATTGGACTCTCAAGCATGAGGTCCTAAATTCAATCCCCGGCAGCACATGTACCAGAGTGATGTCTGGCTCTTTCTCTCTCCTCCTATGTTTCTCATAAATAAATAAATAAAATATTAAAATAATAATAATAAAGAAAACATCAAAAGAGATGACGGGGCCAGGTTGCAGTGCATCTGGCTAAGTGCATACACTAGAGTGCGCCAGGACCGGGGTTCAAGCTCCTGGACCCCACCTATAGATAGAAAGCTTCAGGAATGGTGAAGGAGAGCTGCAGATGTCTGTCTCCCTCTTATATTTCCCCTACCCCCTCAATTTTTGTCCCTATCCAATAGTAAATTAAAAATAAAAATAAAGAGAGAAGTTGGGGCACTTGGTTAAGTGCACACATTACAGTGTGCAAGGACCCAGGTTCAAGCCCCTGGACCCCACCTGCAGGGGAAAAGCTTCCCAAGGGGTGAAGTAGTACTGCAGGTGTCTGTCTCCCTATCTTCACCTTGCCTCTCAATTTCTACTGGATTCTCAACCATGAGATCCCAAGTTCAATCCCCGGTAGCACATGTACCAGTGAGTGATGTCTGGCTCTTTCTCTCTCTCCTATCATTCTCATGAATAAATAAATAAATTCTTTAAAAAAAAAAAAAGTAGGGAGTCGGGCGGTAGTGCAGCAGGTTAATCATGCGTGGTGCAAAGCGCCAAGGACTGGCATATGAATCCCAGTTTGAGGCCCCGGCTCCCCACCTGCAAGGGAGTCGCTTCACAGGCGGTGAAGCAGGTCTGCAGGTATCTTTCTCTCCCCCTCTCTGTCTTCCCCTCCTCTCTCCATTTATCTCTGTCCTACCTAACAACCATGACATTAATAACAACAACTACAACAATAAAAAAGGGTAACAAAAGAGAAAATTTAAAAAAATTTTTTTAAGTAACTGCATCTAAAAATCACCATACATTAACTTTTTTAAAAAAATTTATTATCTTTATTTATTAGACAGAGACAGTCAGGGGAAACAGGGAGGGAAAAACAGAGAGACACCTGCAACACTGCTTCACCACTTGCAAATCTTTCCCTCTGCAGGTAGGAACTGGAAGCTCCAACCCAGGTCCTTGCACACTGTAACATGTGCACTCAACCAGGTGTACCATCACCACCACCACCACCACCACCACCACCCTACTGTGCACCACCAGCCGGCCCCCTATACATGAACTCTTCTAGCACATGTACTACTGAATAATGCAGTCTGCCAGGAACCTGGGGTGTCCCTGCACATTTCTGCTGAGTGTGGCAGTGTAAAAGCTCATCTATTTGCTTATACTGAGCATATTCTTGTAATCACGTATGCAACACAGAACATCAGGTTACAACTAGTAAGTAACCAAATCCCTGAGGAAGAGATGAGTGAATTCGCTTACTGCTTGCAACAATGCTTGCCATCTGCAAAAGAAGTGTTGTACCCTTGGTCAGCTAAGACCCACCACCTGCATCCTCTGAACATATCACCTTCACAGAAGCTGACTGCAAGTGCATCCTGCAAAAAAATGCTGATGTTCATGTAGCTTTTGCTGAGTCATGAGTAGCAACAGCTTCTGTTTCTAAGCTGGGAGTATCCTGTTTTGAGCTAACAACCAAGACACACCAACACACTAACTTACTAGCTGGTAAATATGGCACAATCAAATCTTAAAACTTTTCAGATCTGATATGGACACAGCAAGCTAATTATATCACTAAATAAAACAAGAAGCCTAAAAGTGTCAAAAAATTTGAAATATCTAATTTATAGTTTATCTTACACTAGTTGTCGCAGTTTAGCATATACCAGTCTCTATATTAGATCTTTTACCTATATTTATATTATTTAGTTCTCCCACAATAACCCTAGTGAGATAGATACAAATATCAGGAAAGTGAGGCCTCAAGGTAATAAGTAACTAAGCTAAGGGCTCATAAGTTTTAAATAAGACAACTTAACTCTTTAAGTCCAGATGATTTTAACTTGTAGTCAACCTCATATACAGCTAACAACTCAAGAACAGCTCTTATTCTCCAGAAACAAGAGTAAAACAGATCTTCACAGTACCTATATTTTGTTAAATTCCTAAGAAAAATGACTATTTTGAAAGGTTAGTATTTAAATTTTTTTCTTTTTAAAGACTTAAAAATATTGTCTTTGTTTATTGTTGAATAGAGACAGAAGAAGATCAAGAGGGAAAGGGAGGACAGAAAAGGAGAAAGAGATATTTGCAGCACTGCTTCAATGCTCAGGAAGCTTCTCCCCTGCGGACAGGGACTAAGGGCTTGAACCTGGGTCCTTGTGCATTATAACATGCACACTCAACTCAGTGTGCCATGATGCCCCCCCATTTTTTATTTTTTTATTTTTTATCAGTAGACAAGGTTTAGGAAGAACTAAGCAAATCCAAGTAACTGTTTTTACTTCAGATTATTGCCTAGTTTCAAGCTGAAACTTCATTTTAAAATGTTAAATAAAGTATGTTATAGATCTTCCAAGAACATCTAATACCATCATTCTAGAATAGAGTTTGGGAAACCACTGCTACCATCAACATTGGCAATTGAGACCTCTGAAATCTTAAGAGGCAGCTTGGTACAGGTACATAATCCTTTAAAACTAATAACATCAAAGAGTGTGGCTTAACAGCTCCAAGCCAACTACTTCACAGTTTGGCAACATTGCTCATTTCCTACCAAAGGAAACTGACTTTCCCATACACAACGATGCTACATTTCATACCTAATTTTTTCTGAAATACGTTTTTTTTTTCTTTTGTAGTTCTATGTAGTTATCCACTGCTTTAATGTTTATAAATTCAGACTACTTTAATTAAGAAAAGACTACAAAGGCCTAGGGAAGACAGAATAATGCTTATGCAAGAAGACTTTCAGGCCTGAGACTCCAAAGTCCCAGGTTCTATCCCCACTATCACCACAAATCAAAGCTGAGAGAGATATCACACACAGAGACAAAGACATCATAAATAAAGCAGTTAGGGGGCCGGGTGGTGGCACACCTGGTCAAAAGCACATGTTACTATGCGTAAGGACCTAGGTTCAAGCCCCTGGTCCCCACTTGGAAGGGAGAAGCTTTGCAAATGGTGAGGCAGGGCTGCAGGTGTTTCTCTGTGTCAATCTTCCCTCTTGATTTCTGGCTGTCTCTATCCAATAAATAAAGATTAAAATAATTCTTTAATCTTTTTTTAAAAAAAAAGAAAAAAGAAAGCAGTTACCCTGAGAATTTGTGAAATATTAAGTCACTCTGATAGTCCTTGGCATCACTAACTTTTCACTATGGAAAACTAAGTTTTAACTTTCAGTAAGAGCTAAATGAGCATCGCCTGCCATTTCATGCCTAAGCATACCTGCACAACCTCCTTAGTCATGTCTTAGCATTCCACAACTAAAGTTGGTTGATGCTCAAGCTTATTAATCATTCTAATGTTCAAAAAATTAAGTTAAAGACAGCTACAAACGAGTTATGTTCACCATACATGTCAGAGCTGAAGACTAATCCCAGGCAAAATAGTCTACCAGAAAGCAATCCAACTGCTTCTCTGACATATTCCCAGGTGCAGTTATGGATCACACCATCCTCAAAAAAATAAACAAACACAAGAGTTATACTAGACAAATGAAATCACCGTGTAATTACAGAAGAATGAGAATTAAAATACAAACTTAAATTGTACTAAGATTCGAAGGCAATTAGCCTTACAAGGAAAGTGAACTGATGTCATATTCAATAGGGGCATCACGTTTAGAAGGACTGATTTTTGCCTACTGCTCTGAAGTAATGCCTCCATTCACTCAAAGTCTATGTAGAACACATCTCCAGTTTGATGGGAGGAAAAAAAGGCAATAATAATAATAATAAAAAGACTGCATCTACTTATTATGAAAGAATTTATAGGGTGGTTGAGCTAGCATAATAGTTAGGCAAAGACTGAGGCTTCAAGGTCCCAGGTTCAATCCCCTACACCACTATAAGCCAGAGCTGATCAGTGCACTGGTTAAAAAAAAAAAAAAAAAGTTAAAAAAAAAAGAAATTCCACTAGTAATCGTATTTAAATTTTACTTTCTGCTATTTACTTCTGTTAACATCTACAAAAATAAAAATGCCTTTTTTAAAAAGCAAACTTCTAGAAGTATACATACTGAAAACTTGAAAAATACATTCCATACTGGCAGCAGTAATATTTTACAAGCCATTTTTTAAAAGAATGACATTATTCATAGAATTCAGAATATGGATCAACTGGAGGCTTATAGGATATAAACCAAATGATATGTGCATATAGCTACATTTTACATTAGAAAGATGCAAAATCACATACATTGGGACCTTTCAGTATGCTAACAATCAAAAAATCCTTTGTTGCACAATTTTGCTTAAGCTTACTTCAAGCAACTAAGTTTATCTCATATGTGCAAACAAAATGCTGAACTCTGTACTAACACCTACCCTTCACAAGCAGTACTACAAATTACATCATCAGTGCTACATGTCGTTTATCTCTTTCTCTGTAAATGGGTTTAACTAAATTACCATTTGAACGTTTACAGCACAACATACCTAAGCTGCCAATAGAACTGTCCATTTCTTATATTTTAAAGAGCAGAGTTTCCAAAGACCCTCAAGAATTAAAAACTAAAGAAGAAAAAAACGTATTCAAAAAACTGACAATAAAAATATAGAGGGAGAACCAGGAGATAGTACCCTAAGTATCAAACCAGACTTTCATGCCTGAGCCACCAGAGGTCCCAGGTTCAATGTCTGGCACCACCATAAATTAGAGTCGAGCAGTACTTTTGGTTAAACATTAATCACAAGAACAAACAATAATAATAAACAAAAACATTTGGAGAAAACAATTTCGACTCATTTCAACAGCTACAAAGCCCTCTAAAGTTAAATTGAGAAACCTATATTTAAAGAAAAAAAAAGGACTGATTTTTTTCAAACGTGATCATCACGTTATCTAGTAAAAAAGTCATCATCATAATAATAATAAAACACGTTTTTCCTCTCACCAAGAAAAATTGCCACGACGGAAAAACAAAAAGCACTTAATTTTCACATTCACAAAATGAAAAAAAGCACACAATGGCAAGGTCGACTGCTGATGCGGCCCTGAGCCCCGAGATTCGCACCCTGACTGTGGGCTCCACTTGCACCGGCTTGACTGACAGCGCCTCCGTCCTCCCCGAAGCCGCGGCGCATCGCCCCCTACGCGGCGCTTCCACCTCGGCCGCCCGGCTGCCCTCCCTCCGCCCAGCCGCCCAGCCGCTCCCCCGCTCCATCTATGACGCCAGTCACCTTCCCGGCAGGTGCGAGAACTCAGCAGTTTCCAGCGACAATGCACTGGCGTGTCGCAGCAGTGGCTGGGGTCCGAGCATAACGAGAAAGTGAAAAACAAAACAGAGATGAAGTGTTGACGATGGGGGGGGTGGGAGTAGAGACGGGGACTCGCAGCGGGGTGCGGGGTGCGGGGTGCGGGGGCTATAGGAGACTCGCGTAGAAAAAGGAAAGGTGGCGAACGTGTCGCAGGCAGGCTCCACGGGAAGGAGAGGCGTGAAGCAAGCAGCCCCGGCTACCAGAGTCAACATCCAACAGCCAGCACGTTCCCTTCCAGCATAACCCGGGGGTGGGGGTGGGGGTGGGGGTCACGGCAGGAGACATTTCCGCGGCCCCCGGCCGCTCTGGGGCGGGGGGGGCGGGCGCCAGGAACTCACCACCTGGTAGCGGCCAGTCCCCGGCTGGTGATGATCCATCCTGCCCGGTTCAGGATCCGGCTTCCGAGCCGGCGAGTCCCCTCGGCACGCAGCTCTTTCGGCTGCCTCAGTTGACGACGTCGCAGCCGCAGCGCCCCTTCCGCCCGCGTTTCTGCCGCCGCGGTCGCCCGACGGGGCCGCTTTACTTCCTGTCGCTCCCGCAGCAGCCGCACCAACGTCCGCGTCGGCCGCAGTTCGCTGGAGAAGCTCCGGGGCACCGCGCGCGCTACTGAGCATGCTCGGACCGGCGGCGCATGCTCCCTGGCTCCTCCGACGTCCCATTCGCCTCCACAGTGGAGGGGTTTCCCTGGGTGGGAGGAAATGCAAAAGTCAGACGAGTCCCTGGAAGCGTTCACGGTCGTCAGCCTGTCGGGTGTAGGCGGTGGCGAGAAGAGCGGAGAGGAGAGATGTAGCTCTGGTTTTGATTGGTGTTTTCTGTTGGGTGAATTTAGCGCAGCCATGGGCGGGTGCACAATCTATCTGAGCAGCCGGAGGTCGAGGAAGGAGGGGACACATTCCTAGAACATCTGGGACAGGTCACCCAGATACCTGACGCTTCCTCTTAATGACTCACCTATCCTAGAACAATGCAGGGAAATGCAACTCTGGGGCATTCATAAAATGTTCTTTCAACATCAGTAGTCAGTAAGGGGCATTTAAAAATTTTTTTCGCCGCCTTAGTTGTAAAAGGTTTAAAATTCCAACAAGGACCCTTCTGCTATGCTTTTCCATTTCACCAAGGAAATAGACCTCTAGAGTCCCTGAGGGTATAGTAGAATAATGAAATAAGATAGGGCTGTTTATATGATCACGAATGAATAGTGCCAAAGGGCTTGTTGATACCAAGAAGTGATATGTGTGCAAATTCCTAAGATCATCCCAGGGTCTAGTTGATCACATAAAATATGTGTTTCTCCCACTAGGCACACGACATGTTTCTCTATCAAGTAAAAGACAATGACAAGGTAGTGTCAAGCACAGAGATCTCTCTTCCTTAAAAACTATAACCCCACATGTTCTGACTAGCTGTCTTTGACAGTTGACTTCCTTCCTCCATCTCCAAATGAGAATCCTGGTGGGGAGATGGTTATGCAAAAAATACCTGCATACCTGAGGAGGCAGAGTCCCAGGTTCAATAACCCTCACCACTAAAAGCCAGAGCAGAGCAGTGCTCTGCTATAAAAAAAGGAGGAGGGGGGGAGGGGGGAGGGGGGGAGGGAGGGAGAGGGAGAGGGAGGAAGGAATCCTGGAATGAAGGTCACTTGAAGAGTTTGATCAGCTACTTAAAGCTCTAAACATACATTTAAAAAAAAAGTGGAAGCACAGAGATCAGCTAAAAAATAAAAACATTCCTGATAGTTTTATGCAAAGCACTGAACAGTTTTTTCTGACTTGTAGTGGCAAAGGCTTTACTGGTAAACAAACCAAAGGAAGGTCAGTCCCATTGCTTCCAACCCAATGAACAGCAGTGTCCATAAATACATCAAGTGGTGTCAAAGTGCACTTTGTCTATCTCTGATTCATAAATCCAGTCAAAAGCACAGGACTTGTGGCTAACCAATTCTTCAGGCTTAAACCGCAGGCTGATTTCTTTCTCAGCGCTTTTTTACTGAGTCACAGCCCTGATGATGTTCCTGCCAACCTGAATACAGAAGTCCCTTCAAATGGTGCCTAGCTTAGAATCTGCTGGTTTCCCCAAGCACCACTCTCCCTGTCTTCACTACATTCAGCCCCTGCCAGACCATAGCCACCACTGGCCCAGAGTTCATGTACTTAACAAGCCCAGGGAAGAATGAACCATCTTTCAAGTCAGTGTAGTGCTGCTTCAGGAGTTCCTCAGAGGCCTGAAGGAACTTCATTAGCCTTTATTTCCTAAATTAAAATTTAAAGTAGAATTTAGAAGATATAAGATTTAATTTCAGTATATGAAATTAAATATAATTATTTCTCCCAAGTTTAGACTGTTATACTGTATGCGGATCTTATAAAAAGTTTGTAGGCTTCAACAAGATTTAGTTTCACATAGTGTTCCTTATTTATCTTGTCCCAATATTCTTATCATCTGTTCATCTCCACAGTTTTAAAGAGTTCTTCTAAAATGAACAACCTGACAATCAAAATTCTACCTCCTTTCTTCCCTTTTTGCTCTCATGCAGTATGCTAGAACAAGATAAAAAATCTTTTTTTTTTTGTAATTTTTTTTTTTTTGCCTCCAGGGTTATCATAGGAATTGGTGCCAGCACTACAAATCCACTGCTCCTGGAAGTTATTTGTCCCATTTTGTTGCCCTTGTTGTGGTTGTTATTGTTGTTATAGCTGTTGTTGTTGGATAGGACAGAGAGAAATAGAAAGAAGAGGGGAAGACAGAGGGGGGAGAGAAAGACACCTGCAGACCTGCTTTACCTCTTGCAAAGAGACCCCACCCTGCAGATGGGAAGATGGGGGCTCCAACCAGGATCCTTAAACGGCCATGTGCGCTTAACCTACTGCGCTATCACCCAGCCCCAAAGCACTCCTATCTTTATCAGTTATAGTTCACTCAGAGTAGCAGAACCAATAAAAGATAAATATTGACATTTAATTAACAAAATTGGTTTATGCTATTATATGCATACTATGTTATTATGGTTAGTCAAGTTAAAAAAATCATAACACAAGCCACTGGAAATCCAAGAGTTCTAGAAGGTGTTGTTTACAGGCAGAATTATTTTTCTACCTCAGAGAAGCCTCAGTCTTGATCTCAAAGCCTTTCAAGTGATTGAATCAAGTCCACCCAGATGATAGTGGATGATTTATTTTACTAAATGATTTTTCATTTTAAACATACATCTGTAGAACATTTTCACAGAAATGCCTAATTCCTGATTGAGTAATTGAAACCACCTAAGAAGACAACACACATGTGTTTATTTAAATATAAGCCAATATGGTCTCTATACAGTAAAGATAAATAATAAGTAGAAAGAGAAACATATGGAGTGTGGGATAGAGAGCATGATAGTTATGCAAAGAGACTTTCATTCCTGAGGCTCTAAAGTCCCAGGTTCAATCCCCTGCACCACCATAAACCAGATCCGAGCAATGCTCTGGTTAAAAAAAAGGGGGGGGGGGAGACAAACAACAGATAAGTGGCTGAGCAAGTTGTGGTATATATACACAATGGAATACTACTCAGCTATTAAAAATGGTGACTTCACCATTTTCAGCCGATCTTGGATGGACCTTGAAAAAAATCATGTTGAGTGAAGTAAGTCAGAAACAGAAGGATGAATATGGGATGATCTCACTCTCAGGCAGAAGTTGAAAAACAAGATCAGAAAAGAAAACAGAAGTAGAACCTGAAATGGAATTGGCGTATCGCACCAAAGTAAAAGACTCTGGGGTGGGTGGGTGGGGAGAATGAAGGTCCAAGAAGGATTCAGAGGACCTAGTGGGGGTTGTATTGTTATATGGGAAACTGGAGAATGTTATACATGTACAAACTATTGTACTTACTGTTGAATGTAAAAGATTAATTCCCCAAAATTAATTGTATGTCTCGAAGTTTTTAAAACACAGACTGAGTCTTTTTAATATATAGGCTGTGTATTTGATATGCAGACTCTCTCAAAAGCCTAGACCAAGTAGATCAGAAGCAACCAATGGCACAGCTATATACAAGATACTGGGTACTATACAGCAAACCCTAACAAAAGGTCTTTTCAAAGTTAACCCAATTACCAAATAATGTAATGATAACATTAACTGTCCATTGTCTTTTTGAACCCTAAGACAGCAGGAACCTCACATCTCCACTCTAGAGCCTATATTTCCCCCAGTCCTGGAACCCTTGGGTAGGGCCCACTTTCCTGTATGCCTCTCCCAATCCATATCAAATAATATTGCATCTGCCGATTGCAACCTAATCAACGCAGCGGATTGCCACCTCAACATGCTTCAGCTCAGACTGTGTCTAGAGACTTCACGTGTGGAATGACAACCCTTCAGCTTCATTACTCGGGTGAGACCTTTCCTTTCATAGTATTCTCTAATTCCATCCCAGGTGGTTCACTTTCTAACGAAGTCCCAAAACCTAGATATACACCAGTTTCTGTGAGAGAGAGCATATGTTCACACGTATCCATAAACTAGTGCAAAATATATACATGAAAGCAAGAGTACACTAGAGTTTGCAGTGAGTAAGCCCCCTTACACTTCCTCTCCACTATTCCAGCCTTTGGGTCCATGATTGCTCAACAATTTGTTTGGCTTTGTATGTTAACTCTCTTTTCAGTCACCAGGTTCCAGATGCCATCAGGATGCCGGCCAGGCTTCCCTGGACTGAAGACTCCATCAATGTGTCCTTGAGCTCAGCTTGCCCAGAGACTCACCCTACTAGGGAAAGAGAGAGGCAGACTGGGAGTATGGATCGACCAGTCAATGTCCATGTTCAGTGGGGAAGCAATTACAGAAGCCAGACCTCTCACCTTCTGCAACCCACAACGACCCTGGGTCCATGTAGTAGTATATATCAGAATTTCCTTCTTTTAAAATTCTGAATAATACATATATATATATATATATATATATATATATATATATATATATAACATTGTTTTCCATCCAACAATCAATAGACATTTGAACTGTTCTCACCTGAGTTATTTTATCTGATATTCACTATAACTACTCAACAAATCTGAATTTGAAACTTGATACAGTCATGTGGTAATTGCTCCTGATTAAGCTGAATTTTCTCCTTGTATATTAACTTTCTCTTTTGTAAAATGGAATCCAGTTTATTCATCTGGCAAAACTGAAATGAGAATGTAATAAATTAACAAAATTTATAATCTAGTATCTTATCATATAGTAGATGTTCAGTAAATGGCAGCTAGTAACATTTTTTTGTTGATAAAGATAATACAATTATCTATTCTATGTGTCTTTGGATCATTTCAAGCTAATCTTTGCAATGTGTCTCTTGCTTTACGAAAAGACATCATAGGTCATCTATATATATAAGGCAAATGTATTTCTGGCTTCTGAAGTACTCAAATCAATGAGGGAGGGTAAGAATCACTTATGGCACATGTACTTATTCCAGCCACAATCTATTTGTTATCTTCAAATAGGTTAAAATGTCAGTTCAAAAATTCAGTTTTAAGGAGTGCCGATGATTTGACTCTTAAGGAAATCTTTTCTTCAGTTTATTTACCTGAAAATTAAAGGGCAGGGGCAGATAACATAATGGTTATGAAAGGGACTTTCATGCCTGAGGCTCCAAAGTCTCAAGTTAAATTTCCTGCACCACCATAAGCCAGAGCTGAGCAGTGCTCTGGTAAAACTAACTAACTAACTAAATAAATAAATAAATAAATAAATACCATATCATTAAAGAATAAATGTGGGAGAAGGGGCTGGGAAAACAGCTTAATGGTTATGCAAAATATTTTCATGCCTGAGGCTCTGAGGTCCCAGGTTCAATCTTTAGTACTACCCTATGTCAGAGCTAAGCAGTGGTCTGATAAAGGGGGAAAAAGGAAAAAAAATTATAAAATAATTTAAAAGGGGCGGGTGGTGGCAAACCTAGTTGAGCGTACATGTTACAGTGTATAAGGACTCAGGTTTGAGGCCCCCATCCCCACCTACAGGGGGAAAGCTTCACTATTGGTGAAGTAGGGCTGCAGGTGTCTCTCTGTCTTTATCCATCTCTATAAATTTAATTTAATTTTATTTATTTTATTGGCTAGGACAGAGAGCAATTGAAAGGGAATGGGAAGGGAGAGAGATAGAAAGACACACCCTTGTGAAGCTTTCCCCTTACAAGTGGGGGACCCAGGGCTTGAATCTATGTCCTTGTACACTGTAATGTGTGCCCTTAACCAGGTGCACCACCACATAGCCCCTGGCTGTCCGTCTCTATTTCTGGTCTTCCCTCTCGATTTCTGGCTGTCTCTATCCAATAAATAGAGATAATAAAAAAATTAAAAATAAAAACAATAAATAACACAGGTCTGACAAAATAACTCACTTTGGTACACTTAGACGCATGACTTCACTGCTTTGTCGTATACTTAACCCAGGTTTGAGCCTGGTCCGCACTGCACTAAAGAAAGTTTTGGTGCTGTGGTCTCTTTCACTCTCTCCCTCTGCCTCTGACTCTCTGTCTTTATTTTTTAAAAAGGAGAAGAAAGAATACATTTTCACTAATTTATTAGAAAGTCATCTTCAGATTCAACTAATATAATATCCAGGTGAGCACTGAGAAAAAAACTTGAAAAGGGTATTTATGAACTTTTATAATAATCTATACTTAGATTATTCCTATGAAAAATATTAATATAAACCATAAAGAAACTTCATATGTACTTTAAAAAATATTTTTATATTTATTAGTGATAAGGAGCAGAGAGAGAAAACCAGAGCATGACTCTACACATCTTTTGTGTTGCAGATGTCTCTGACTCTCTCCCTCTCTCTTACCCTCCTTATTTCTCTGTCTCTATTCAATAAATAAGTAAAATATTTTTCTAAAAAGAAAGATAAGAACAGTGGGTCTGCAAGTGGTGCAGTGGATAGTTTTGGACTCTCAAGGATGAGGTCCTGAGTTCAACCCCTGGCAGCACAAGTACCAGAGGGATGTCTGGTTCTTTTTCTCTATTTCCCTGTCTCTCTCATTAATGAATAAATTAAATATTTTAAAAGGAAGGAAGGAAGGAAGGAAGGAAGGAAGGAAGGGAGGGAGGGAGGGAGGGAGGGAAAAGATACAACAGTGCTCTCTGAGAGATACCTGCAACACTGCTCCACTACTTGGGAAACTTTTCCACTTTAGACAGACACAGGGGGCTTGAACCTGGTCCGCAGGAGGGTGAATCAGAGCACCCCTCCTTTCTCACAAGAAAGAAAAGAAAGTATGTGTACTTGACAAAATTTCTGTGATCAGATTCCTGTCCTACCAACTCCTGGCACAAACTTGAATAAATCACTATTTCTTTGTATGACAGTTCTTCCTTGAAAAAATGGGCACACTAGCCAGGTAGTGGCACACCTCAGTAGAATACACGCATTATCATATGCAAGGACCAGGCTCAAGGTCCTGTTCTCACCTGCAGGGGGAAATCTTCATGAGTGTTGGAGCAGTGCCACAAGTTAGTCTCTCTCTCTCTCTCTCTCTCTCTCTCTCTCTCTCTCTTTCTCTCTCTCTTTCTCTCTATTTCTCTCTCTCTCCCTTTGCTCTCAATTTATCTCTGTCTCTACCCAGAAGAGAAAACTAGGAATGATGAATTTTTCCTGCAGGCACAGAGCTCCACTGATAACCCTGGTGACACAGAGAGAAAGAATTCTAATAGCGTACCTATTGGACAAGTTTGTTATAAAATAATCCTTAGTACATTAACTATAAAATGTTTAGAATGGCACTTCATATATATATATATATATACACATATATATATAAAACTATAGTCAGCTATTATCTATTAAAGTGTTGTTACTATTACTATTTTTTTAGTATTTATTTATTTTCCCTTGTTTTTATTGTTGTTGTAGTTATTATTGTTGGTGGTGGTGGTGTCATTGTTAGGGCAGAGAGAAATGGAGAGAGGAGGAGAAGACAGAGACGGGGAGAGAAAGATAGACACCTGCAGACCTGCTTCACTGCCTGTGAAGCAACTCCCCTGTAGGTGGGGAGCCGGGGTCTTGAACCGGAATCCTTATGCTGGTCCTTGTGCTTTGCTCCACCTGCGCTTAATGTGCTTCGCTACAGCCTGACTCCCATTACTATTACTATTTTGCCAGCAGGGTTGTCATTGGAGCTCTGTGCCTGCACGATGAATGCACCCCTCCTGGTGACCTCTTTTATTTTTTGGACCCCACTTTCATTTCTTTCTCTTTTTTAAAAAACTTTATATATATATGATGGAAACACTGACAAGACCATAGGATAACAGGGCTACAATTCCACACAATTTCCACCACAGGAACCATTTCTTTCCTTTTTGTTAATTTTAATACATCTTTTTACTTTTTATGTATTTGTTAGTTATTTGATAGGACAGGGAGGTATTAATGTGGGAGTGGAAATAGAGAGGGAGAAAGTGCAACACCTGCAACACTCATGAAGCTACCCATCTGCAGGTAGAGACCAGGAACTGGAACCCAAGTCCTTGTGCATAGTAATGTGTGTGTTCAACCAGGTGCTATACTTTTGTTTTTCTTTTGCATATCTAAAAGGTAAATTCTTTTATTTTACATTTGTAGTTTTTCTTTATGTTTCCAGTTTTATTAAAATTAATTTACCTACAGCACATTTTTTATTTACGTCCACTTTATGGGGGCTGGGAAGAAATGGTTTACAGTGTAGTTGTTGCATATGTACAACCTCTCACTTCCCCAAAATAGGTGTCCCTAGCACCATCATAAGCCAGAACTGAGTAATGTTCTGATCTCTCTCTCTCTCTCTCCCTCCCTCCCTCCCTCCCTCCTTTTCTTTTCTTCTCTCCCTCTTCTTTTTAAAATTTTTAAATAATTTTTTATCTTTATTTATTGGATGGAAACAGCCAGAAATCAAGAGGGTAGGGGAGATAGAGAGGGAAAGAGAAAGAGAGACAGCTGCAGCTCTGCTTCACCACTTACAAAGCTTTCCCTCTGCAGGTGGGGACCAGAGGCTCGAACCTGGGTCCTTGAGCGCTATAACATGTGAACTCAGCCAGATGCACCACCACCCGGTCCCTCTTTTAAAAGTTTTAAAAATATTTATCTATGTATTTATTGGATAGAGACAGAGAGAAATTGAAAAGGAAGAGGGGAAAAGAGATAGAGAGAGAGAGAGAGAGAGAAAGAGAGACAGCTGTAGCACTGCTTCACTGCTCACAAAGCTTTCCCCCTGAAGGTGGGAGCCAGTCCTTGCACACTGTCGTGTGTGTATGTGTGTTTGTGTGTGTGTGCGTGTGTGTGCGTGTGTGTGCTTAACCCAATGCACCACTACCCAACCCCCATCCCTGTATCTTTCTGTAGCTCTCTCATTAAAATATATTAAATATTTTAAAATAAAAAAACATAGAATGACAGTATGATTCAACAATTCTGCTTCTGGGTACATGTACACAAAAGAATTTAGTGCAAGGTCCGAAAGGAATATTTTTTGTCAATATCTTTATTGAAATAGCTAAAATATAGAAGCAATTCAAGAGTCAGAGGTGGATGAATGGAAAAATCAGTATGCTGTTTAAAGATGCAGTGGGATACTATTCAGTTTCATAGAGGAAGTCTGACATATGAATAACATGGATGAGCACTGAAAACACTTTACAAGTGAAATATAACTTTATGACTCTGCTAGTGACAAAAAGTGAAATACTGTAGTTAGGGTAGTCAAATTAACATTAACAGAAACTAGGCGGTTTCTACGGTCTGGGGGAAGGGTGACAAAAATTAATTAATTAATTAATTAAAAATTAATTAAAATTAATTAAAATTAATTAATTAACTATTTAATTGGACAGAGACAGAAACACTGAGAATGAAAAGTAAGGTAGAGGGGAATTACTATTTAACAGTCAGTTTGTAATATGAAAGTATTCTGGAAATAGATAGTGATAAGACTGCACAACATAAATGAACTGGTACTATTCATCTGTACGTTTAAATATGGTTAAATGGTAAATTGCATGCTATGTGCATTCTACTTCAATAAAGAAATTGAGGTGGGGTGGGTGGTGCACCCAGTTCAGCGCATGTAGTACAAAGCACAAGAAACCACGCAAAGATACAAGTTCAAGTACCCACTCCCCACCTGCAGGGAAGACACCTCAGGAGCAGCGAAGCAGGTCTACAGGTTTCAATCTATCTCTCCCTCCCCTCTCAATTTCTCTCTGTCTATCTCCCCCTCCCCTTTCAATTTCTCTCTGTCCTATTCAATAAAATGGAAAATATGGCTGCAGAAGCAGTGGATTCATAGTGCTGGCACCGAGCCCCAGAAATAACCCTAGAGGCAAAAAATTAAAAAAAAAAAAAATGGAGGAGGAAGTTTACACACTAAGCCATATGTTTTTTTTTAATTATTATCTTTATTTATTTACAATTGAGCGGGTAGGGGTGATAGAAGGAGACACAGAGACACTGCTTCACCACTCTTGCAAAGCTTTCCCCCTGCAGGTAGAGAACAGAGGCTTGAACCTGGTCCTTGCACATTGTGACACAAGCGTTAATAGTGGGTGCCACCACCCAGCCCCCTAAACCACATTTTTTAATATTTTAATTTTTTATTTATTTTAAAAAAAGAGACATTAACAAAACCATAGGATAAGAGGGATACAACTCCACACAATTTCCATCACCAGATCTCTGGGAGCATGGACCCAAGGTTATTGTGGGATGCAGAAGGTGGAAAGTCTGGCTTCTGTAATTGCTTCTTTGGGTCCATGCTTCCAGAGGGATAAAGAGTGGGAAAGCTATCGGGAGGGGATGGGATACGGAGATCTGGTGGTGGAAACTGTATGGAGTTGTACCCCTCTTATCCTATGGTTTTGTTAATGTCTCCTTTTTTAGATAAATAAAAAAATTTTTAAAAATAAAAATATTTTTTAAATGTGGTTTAGAGGACTGGGTGGTGGCACCCCCTATTGAACTCTGTGTCACAATGTGCAAGGACCACATTTTTTACAATAGAAGATAAACTGCATACAAGATGCAGCAAGATAGATGAGTAGGTAAAATATTAAAAATTAATAAATATTTTAATGTGTGTTTGCAAATGTAGCGTAAGTACATATATAAGTGATCCCTGTATTATTGTTTTTTCTAGAGCCAGGGACTTACACATGCACAATTTCACTACTCCCAGACAAACCTCATTATTACTGAGAGACAGAGAAAGAGACTAATGGAGGGAGAGACACTACAGTACTGAGCTTCCCTTTTGACAGTGACCATGGCAAGGCATATATCCTATCTATCGAGCTATCTTTCTGACTCATTCAAGAAGGAGAATATTATTCAAATAGAAATTCGTTTTTGCTTAAACTTTATTTACTCTTGCATGAGGGATCCTCTACCCTTCCTTCTTTCCTTCTTTCTGTTTTTATTTTTAATAAACAGAGAAATTGAGAGGGAAAGGGAAAATTGGGAGAGATAGAGATATATCAGCACTGCCTCACCACTCATGAAACTGCACCCCCTAGGTGGGGGCTGGGTGCTTGAACCCAGGTCTTAGCAATAATAATGTAATAGTAATATGTGTGGTTTACTGTGTGCTCCACTACCCAGCTCCTGCTTAGACATTTCATCATTTCTAGTTAATGTATAAACAATGATTAATAATCATAATGCAAAGAAAATGTCATTGTGAAAAATCAGTGCAATTTGAAGACAAGACATTAATAAATATCTTTGTTGGTGGAAGGAAGTTGTTTCACTTGCTTAAAACATTCTACTCAGAGCCCAGAGGATGGGTTGTGAAAATTTCAACCTATTTAAGACAGAGATTATATAAGTGAATATACACACAGGTGAATAGACATACTGCCATTGAAACTGAGGTTCATAGTTGGACTTACTGGATGCATTAGGACATTTATAGTCATCACAGGATTGTATGGTAGTGAGAAAAGTAGCAAACAAAAGTCAAAGAATTACAAACAAAAGTCAGGAAACAACTGAATACAATCCCAGTTGGTTCTAATATGTGTAGATTTGAATCAGACATTTCATTTTGTACTTCTCTAAACTATGGCACTCAGGGATAAGAACAAAGTTCAGAGATACTGAGGAGGTTGAACTGGCTAGAATTGGGCCCCTCCCTGAGACTTAAGTCTGGAAGATCTTTAGACCTGTAGTCTATTAATAAAGTTTTCAAGGGCCAGGGATATAGCATAATGGTTATATAAGACTTTCCTATCTGAAGCTGTGAGATCTCAGGTTTAGTCCCCAGCACCACCATCTCTCTTTCCTTGAAAAAAAAAACTTTCTTTTTTTTTTTGGGGGGGGGGAGTGCTGGTGGAGGTTCAACCTAGCTAAATGCTTAAGTGCAAGGACCCATAAGGATTTGTCTTGGAGCTCCCGCCTCCTCACCTGCAGCAGGGGGAATGCTTCACAAACAGCAAAGCAGATCTGCAGGTGTCTATATTTCTCTTTCCTTGTCTATCCTCCCCTCCTTTCTCAATTTCTCTCTGTCCTATCCAATAAAATGGGAAAAAAATAGCAACCAGGAGCAGTAGATTTGTAGTGTCGGCACTGAGCCCCAGCGATAACCTTGAAGGTAAAATAAAATAATTTAAAATAAAATAAAATAAAATAATTCCAGGGGCTAAGTATAAACATGATAGTGCACAAGGACCCAGGTTCAAGTCCCTGTCCCCACTTACAGGGAGAAAGCTTTGCAAGCAGTGAAACTGTGCTGCAGGTGTCTCCCTCCGTCTCTATCTTCCCCTCCCTTTCAACTTTTTGCTGACTCTGTCCAAAATTAATAAAAATAATTTGTTAAAGAATATAAAAAGTGTTTCGAAGGTATTGCTGTTGATTAATCAAGTGTGAAACCTACTAATGCAGGGTATCTTCTTCTTCTTCTTCTTCTTCTTCTTCTCCTTCTCCTTCTCCTTCTCCTTCTCCTTCTCCTTCTCCTTCTTCTTCTCCTCCTCCTCCCCCTTCTTTCTCCTTCCTTTCCTTCTCCTTTTATTCCTTCTCCTTCTCCTTCTTCATCACCTAAGTGTCCTTCAGTGCAGGAGGTGCTGGGTTCAAACCTGGACCATGCACAAAGCAAAGCAGCATGCCATATAAGTGAGTCATTTTACTGGCCCCCAAGGCTATTTATTCAAACAGCCTAAATGTCTAAGTAAAGTGAAGAGAAAAGATGGTAGCTATAGGGCCAAGGGAGAAGCAGTGTCTTCAGTAAAAATCAGAGAGCCTCCAAGGCCCAGCAGTAGCATACGCTGTTAAGCTCACACATTATCAAGTACAAGGACGAGGGTTTGAACCTCTCCTGCTCACCTTCAGGGTGTGTGTGTGTGTGTGTGTGTGTGTGTGTGTGTGTGTGTGTGTGTGTGTTGGGGGGTGTTTTATGAATACTGAGGCAGGGTTGCAGGTGTCTACCCTCTTTTCCTTTTTACCTCCCCCTCTCCTCTCTATTTCTCTCTGTCCTATCAAGTAAAATATAAAGGAAAAGAAATGGCCTCCAGGAGCATTGGATTGGCAGTGCTGGCACTGAACCCCAGCAATAACCCTGGTGGCAGATAAGTTTTATTATTGTATTTTAATTAACTTAGATGTTTAATTAATTAATTAACTTATTGGATCTAGACAGAGTGACAACTGCAGCCCTACTTCACCACCGGTGAAGCTTCCCCACTACAGGTGGGACCAGGTAGGGTCCTGGCTTGAACCCAGGACCTTGTGCACTACAGTATGTGCACTTAATCAGGTGCACCACCGACTAGTCCCTTAAAACATTTTAAAAATAATAACAATAAAAACCAAAGAGCCTTGATAAGTCATTTAATATTTTAATTTTTTAAATTCTGTAGTCATTTATAAACTGAACTATAATCCTGTCTACCCTAAGTATCCTCAGTTTTAATTTTTATATTTAATTTTTTTTGATATTTTATTTGTTTATTCCCTTTTGTTGCCCTTGTTTTTTTCTTATTGTTGCTGTAGTTACTGATGTCGTTGTTGTTGGCTAGGACAGAGAGTAATGGAGAGAGGAGGGAAAGATAAAGAGAGGGAGAGAAAGACAGACACCTGCAGATCTGCTTCACCGCTTGTGAAGCTACTCCCCTACAGGTGGGGAACCAGGGGCTCAAACCCGGATCCTTACACAGGTCCTTGTGCTTGGCGCCACCTGCGCTTAACCTGCTGCGCTACCGCCCAGCTCCAGGTTTTAATTTTTTTTATTTTCATGAGAGAGAGAGAGAGAGAGAGACCAGGGCACTACTTGGCTTTGGCATGTGGTGGTTCTGGAGATTGAACCTGGGACTTCAAAGCTTCAGGCTTGAAAGACTTTTGCATAACCACTATGCAGTTTGAAGTCCCCAGTCCGGAGCATGCTGATTTTCAGTTTCCTTTCAAAATCTTTATTTTAACACTTCTTCCTCATAATGATAGTCATTCTTTCATTTACAGACCACCTACTACACTATATTACTGGTATACAGCGAGGTCATGAAAATGAATCAGACACCTTATCTGCCTTCAAGGAACTCACTCTTGTTAGGAGGAAAGACAAATGTATACCTTTATAATAAAGAATAAGGAGGAGAGAGATTAAGGAATAGGTTAATGATGTCCCGTCTAGGACAATCTTTGAATGTGCAAAAGTAAAACTTGTAAAATCAGACTGCACAGATCCTGGAGAAATTGCAAGCTGTTTACTGTTCTTCAAGAGGAAGGCCAATGAGCAGTTGAACTGCATAGGTAGGAGCAGTTATATAGTTAAGAATACTACTTGGCATTCTAGAAAACTTGGGATTTTTTTCCCTGAAGGCAAGAATTCAATTTTAATTTTTTTTTTTTTTACTTATTTTTACTGGAGCACAGCTCAACTCTGGCTTATGGTGGTGCTGGGAATTAAACCTGAAACTTGAGAGTCTCAAACATGAAAGTCTTTCTTTTTAAAAAAATTTTTTTGAATATTTATTTATTTTCCCTTTTGTTGCCCTTGTTTTTTATTGTTGTTGTTATTGATGTCGTCGTTGTTAGATAGGACAGAGAGAAATGGAGAGAGGAGGGGAAGACAGAGAGGAGGAGAGAAAGATAGACACCTGCAGACCTGCTTCACTGCTTGTGAAAAAACTCCCCTGCAGGTGGAGAGCCGGGGGCTCAAACCGGAATCTTTAAGCCAGTCCTTGCACTTTGCGCCATGTGCACTTAACCCGCTGTGCTACCACCAGACTCCCGAAAGTCTTTCATATAAACACTATGGTAACCCCCTCTGGTAAGGGGGATTCAACTGAGGGTTCTTTTTAAGGGGGCTAGGCGCTGTCACACCTGGTAGAACACACTTGTTACCCAGGTTCAAACCTCCAGTCCCCACTTGCAAAGAAGAAGCTTCATAAGTTGCAAGTATCTCTCTACCTCTCTCCCTTTCTCTCCCCTCTCCCAGTTTCTCTGTATCTTTATCGGGTCAATCAAAAAATCAATACTTTAAAAAACAGAGGGGGATTGGGATCCAGAGGTAGTACACTGGATTGAATGCACATGTTACCATGCACAAGAACCCAAGTTCAAGCCCCCAGTTCCCACTTGCAGGAGGGAAGCTAAATAAGCAGTGAAACAGTACTGTAGGTACCTCTCTTTCTCTTTCCCTTTCTTTTTTTTTTTAAAGGCAAAAGAATTTATCTTATTTTTAATATTTTATTTATTTATTTATGAAAGGGATAGGAGAAAGAGAAAGAACCAGGCATAACTCTGGTACAATGTGCTGCCAGGATTGAACTCAGGACCTCATGCCTGAGAGACCAACACCCTATCTACTGTGCCACCTCCCGGACCACTCTCTTTCCCTTTCTATCTCCTCCTTCCCTCTCAATTTCTGTCTCTATCAAAAATAAATTAAATTAAAAAAATAATAAAGCAATGTATTTTGTTTAAAATTGTAAATACCTGGTGGTCACTCATAGGCAGAATTTAGGAAACAAGACAGAAAGGGAACACACAAAGAAAACTTGGAATGGGTTTGGTGTACTGTACCAAAGCAAAAGACTCTGAAGGAGGTGGCAGGGAGGAGACAGAGAGAGAGAGAGAGAGAAGAGAGAAGAGGGAAGAAAGAAGAAAGAAGAGAGAGGAAGGAGGAGGGGAGGGGAGGGGAGGGGAGGGGAGGAAAGGAGAGGAGAGGAGAGGAGAGGAGAGGAGAGGAGAGGAGAGGAGAGGAGAGGAGAGGAGAGGAGAGGAGAGGAGAGGAGAGGAGAGGAGAGGAGAGGAGAGGCGAGGCGAGGCAGTGGCCACCTTGGAGTCCTGTTACATGATGATGGAAAAGGATTTAAGTTGGGTGTGAGAAGGTTGAGAATGTTTTGCAGACACCTATCATGGGGAGATGAGAAATTTTACCCACGTGTTAACAACTGTACTATATATAGATTATTACCCCACCCCACCCCCATAAAATGATAAAAGAAAAAGAAGAAAAAACGGAATGTGACTAGAGGGCCAGAGACATAGCATCGTGGTTATGCAGAAAATTTTCATGCTTGAGGCTTTGTGGTTGCAAGTTCAATTCCTAGCACCACCATAAATCACAGATATTGTGCTCCAGTTACAAAAAAAAATGTGACAAGATAAAATATGAATTTAGAACATTTAATCTGAGGATCAGTTACAAGTGTTATTAGAAATATGTAGAGCAACAGAAAGAGAACAATTGTAATCCTGGCAGAAGTCAAGCCAAAGCACTCAGTAGCAGGAACAGAGTCAAGAGAGAACTGTCCCACCCCAAGATTTAGAAAGTTCCCCAGGTAGTGCTACTAATTAATCTTAAATGTGGCACCTACCAAATTTAGACTGCTTTTCAAAGCACTTAAGTGTCAAAAGAAAGAGGCAAAAGGGGGTAGCTACTAGAACACCAAGGGAAAGTGGATGGTTAAAAATCAAAGAACTTTGGGGCCAGGTGTTAGTGCATCTGGTTGAGCACATATATTACAATGCACAAGGATCTGGGTTCAAGCCTCTTGTCCCCACCTTCGGGGAAAAGCTTTGTGAGTGTGAAGCAATGCTACAGATATCTCTCTCTGTCTCTTTTCCTCTCTACCACACCCTTCCCTCGCAACTTCTGGCTGTATATATTTAATAAATAAATAAATAAAGACAATTTAAAAATTAAAAAGAAATCAAAGAGCTTTTGTCAGTCATATGCCAGGGAAAGAGAACTAACAGGGGGGGAAAATCTGGAATGATGGACAATCAATAAGAGGAGGATCTCAGTTCTGAGAAAGAAGCAGAAGGAAAGAGAGGGAACATGCTTACAGTTTGAGAGGGAGAATGAGGGACAAGGATGAGTGAATTGTCCCTGTTTTTGTTTGTTTTCCTCTCTGAGGCAGGTGGGTATCTTCTGGAAAGACAAAGATGTATGAGAGGAATATTCAGGATCTTGGAAATAAGAAGGACCTCATGAGAGAAAGGTTAAAGTGCTGTTGTCTCCCAGGTGGCAAGAAACTGCCAGTGAACAGGGCATGCACTTTTCTTCATGTAGGGTTGCCAGGTGCAGCACATAAAAATATAAGATGGGGAGTTGGGAGGTAGTGCAGCGCATTAAACACACGTGGCGCAAAGTGCAAGGACCAGCTTAAGGATCCCAGTTCCAGCCCCCGGCTCTCCACCTGCAGGGGAGTCACTTCACAGGCAGTGAAGCAGGTCTGCAGGTGTCTATCTTTCTCTCCCCCTCTCTGTTTTCCCCTTCTCTCTTCATTTCTTTCTGTCCTGTCTAACAACAATAACGACGCCAATAACAACACCAATAATAACTACAAAAACAATTAAAAAACAAGGGCAACAAAAAGACAAAAAAAATTTTTTTAATTAAAAAATATATAAGATGCCCAGCTGAATTGGAATTCTAAATGTAAAATAGGTCCTTTTCTTTACTGTATGTCTTATGCAGCATTTGAGACATACTTAAATTGAAAAAGTTATTCATTAGTTATTTGCAATTCTGAGTTAACGGGGCATCTGGTATACTATCTGGCTCATCACAAGAACTTGATTTAGATGTGAGGGTTATGATCTAATGTGTAAATTTGATACTGGGGTGTACTGTGAAACTCCTCTTCATTTATTAATGGTTGTTTTCTTTGCAAGTATGACTCACTGTCAGCAGCAGACAGGGTCAGGAACACATAGTCATGACACGGCAAAAGTTGTAAGCAAGACTGATTAGCTAGTGACTGCTGAACTGAATCTTCCCTATCTAGTCCTGTTCCATTCTGAGAAACATCCACCTTCACCTTTGACTCCAGGGCTCAGTGTTTCCTGACAGTAAATCATTTGTTGGGCAGATAGTAAGAAATAACCTTTTATTTTACACTACCTATGCCAGATCACTCATGTTAGTTAAAAGTAAGATAATTATCTATCCTGATTTTGTCCAGAATTGAAGGTTATCTGAGATTTGGGATTTTTAGTGCTTACATATCACACAAGCCAGGGCAGTTCTTTCTCTACCTTGTCCATGATGGATTACTTTAATCCAGTGATATCTCTATGTTGATAACTACACTTTAATTCTTACAAGAGAATTATAGACTTCTCATCAAAACATCTCATCTTCATTATGTACGGAATTCCCTCTATTTTATATAACAGGCAAGAATTTATAAAAGAAAAAATACCTTTTTCATATTGTATGCTTTATCATATTTTAGTTCTTAAAACATCCTCCATGGAAAAGTATGTCAATTATATAATCAATTTTTTTCTAGGCTTTGTTTCTAGTGATTCCATTTTATTAAAATGATGTATGTATTTTTCCCTCTTATTTGGATTTTTTTTTTGTGCCTAATTTCTCTAGAAGAATGGATAGTACTTTGTTGAACAGGATTGATAAATGTAGGTCTCGTTGGGTGGGGGTTGGTTATGCAAACAGACTCTCATGCCAGAGGCTCCGAAGTCTCACGTTCTATGCCCCGCATAATAAGCCAGAGCTTGTGCAGTGCTCTGGTATTTCTCTCTGTGTCTTTCTCTCTTAAAAATAAAATAAATAAAATACTTTTTTTTAAGTGTAGGACTCCTTGTCTGACTCCTCTTATTTACTATTATTATTTTTTATTCTTATTCCTCTTCTAAGAGGAATGGTCTTCAGCTTTTCATTATTGAATGTGATGGGTAGCTGTGGTCTTGTCAAATATGGACTTAAATATATATAATTGAAGTCTATTCATTTTCTACTTGATTTGTTTTTTTTTCATATTTTAATCAGACAAATCTTTATCGAGTACTTGCTTGTCCACATTTGCCTCTGACTCCAACTCAGTATTTTTCTAATAGTGAATCATTTGTCAGGTAACAGGCTATGTACTTAAAATTTTTTTTACTTAATTTGATAAGACAGAGAGAAATTGAGAGGGAAAGGGGAGAGAGAGGGAGAGAGATATCTGCAGCACTGCTTCACTGATTATGAAGCTTTCCCCTTATATATGGGGGCCAAGGGCTTGAATCTGGATCCTTGTGCATGGTAATGTGTGTACTTAACCAGGTATGCCACCACTTGGACCCAGGTTATGTATTTGTTGAAGTTTTACTTATATACTCATTAACTGGACAGAGACAAAGAGAAACTGTAATGGAAGGGAGAGATAAGGAGAGAGAAAGAGAGACACTTGCAAAACTGCAGAAGAAAACTGAGCTGGAGAATTTTAATTGCCCAAGATCACAAACTAGAAATAGTGAAATTGAGACTCAAATTCAGAGAGATTGCCTTGAGATCTCTGACTTTAATCTTCTCAAAGATGAAACGGATACAATCTCAGTGAAAAATAAATGTGGAGTTTTTTCTCTCCTCTCCTCTTCTCTCCTCTCCTCTCCTCTCCTCTCCTCTCCTCTCCTCTCCTCTCCCGGATCAACTAGGAATACCAAAGGAGACCACCCGGACCAAAACAAGACAGGACTAGAATGACCACAGGAACCCAGTAAATCACCGGTGAGTACAAACACGCGTGGCTGGTGACAGAGAGGAGAGAGGGGCCTAAAGAGAGATTAAGTGACTGCTAACAGTTCAACAGTTTATCAGTGGAGACACCACCTCCATCTGCTCCACAACAAGGGGACAGCTGAAGGGAGGAAAGGACTCCCCAGAGACTCACCAAGTGCAACTCTGAGTCTCCATTGCTACTACCCTCAGAATCTGGAGCAGCAACAGGGAGGGACACCAGGGGACAGAGATCTAACCGGGAAACTCAAGAGAAGACCTATACCTCGGTGGCATAGCTTCTTCTTCTAGTGTTTGCCCTTCTTCCGTAGCCAGTCAACAACATCAGGTTGAGCCTGATGTAAAGTTTCGAGACCTCCTTTGAATCTGGAGAGGTGGCAGTCGTTGACTATGTGGGTCATAGTCTGTCTGTAGCCACAGGGGCAGTTTGGGTCGTCTCTGGCTCCCCAGCGATGGAACATAGCAGCGCACCGGCCATGGCCTGTTCGATAGCGATTGAGGAGGGCCCAATCATAACGTGCTAGGTCAAAGCCGGGTTGACGCTTGCAGGAGTCTCTGATGAGGTGTTTGTTCTTTACCTCAGCTGACTGCCAACTCTGTTTCCAAGAGTCTGGAACAGAGAAGTTCAGTGTAGGCGTAGGGGACCAGATTGGGTGACGAGACGCCAAGTGTTGAACAGGGTGGGCGAAGATATCCGCGTATATTGGCAGGTCCGGTCGAGCGTAGACGTGGGAAATGAACTTAGATGATGCTGCATCCCGACGAATATCTGGTGGGGCGATGTTGCTAAGAACTGGCAGCCATGGAACCGGGGTGGAACGGATGGTTCCAGAAATTATCCTCATGGAGGAATATAATTTGGAATCGACCAAGTGGACATGGGGGCTACGGAACCATACTGGGGCACAGTATTCTGCAGTGGAATAGCATAATGCCAGAGAGGATGATCATAGTGTGGAAGCGCTTGTGCCCCATGAGGAGCTGGCCAGTCTTGCAATGATGTTATTCCTCGTGCCCACCTTTGCTGCAGTTTTTATGAGATGTTTGTGAAATGACAGAGTGCGATTGAGAGTAACGCCAAGATAGACTGGCTGGGCTTCATGCCGGATTCTCGTATCGCCAAGCTGCACATTAAGCTCACGCGAGGCCAAGGCATGGTGTAGATGGAAAACAGATGATACCGTTTTTGCAGTGCTAGGGATTAGTCGCCATTTTTTACAGTAATCAGATATCAGAGACATGTCTTTCGTGAGTGTTTCCTCGAGGATGTCGAACTTGGATGCCTGAGTTGCACAGCAGATGTCATCGGCGTAGATGAACTTCCTTGAAGAAGTTTCTGGGAGGTCATTGATGTAAATATTAAATAGCGTAGGAGCCAGAACAGAGCCCTGGGGGAGGCCACTTGAGACAAGTCTCCATCTGCTAGACTTGTCACCCAGATGTACCTGGAATCTTCTGTTTTGGAGAAGAAATGATATAGTGTTGGCCACCCATGGAGGCAGGCATCTTGAGATCTTGACTAGGAGACTACGGTGCCAGACCGTGTCATAGGCTGCTGTGAGATCAACAAAGACAGCACCCGTCTTTAAATTCTTCTGGAATCCATTTTCAATGTAAGTTGAGAGGGCCAGGGCTTGTTCGCAGGTAGATCTTCCTGGGCGGAAACCACCCTGGGCGGGTGATAGGAATTTCTCTGTAAGATGAGAAATACATGACAGAAACAGCCTCTCAAGGAGTTTGTAACACACAGAGAGGAGAGAAATTGGTCTATAGCTGGCGGCCAGAGTTGGGTCTTTCTTTGGTTTCAAAACCACTATAATCTTCGCACGATGCCAAACTTTAGGCATAGACTCAGATTCCAAGATGTGGGACAGGAATGAAGCAAGCCACTTCTTTGCCGCGGGAGCCAGGTTAAGAATGAGTTCTGGGGTGATGTTATCATAGCCAGCAGATGTTCCCGGTTTAACCCTCTTCAAAGCGTCTTCCAGTTCAGACAGTGTAAAGGGAGAGATTTTTGGAGATGGACAAGATAACCGCAAGTGGGATGACCATTCATGGGAAATTTCTCTTTTCCAGACTGGGTTAATCTTAGCACGTCCAACTTGAGTTAGGTGACTGGCCACTGAGTTTGGAGATACGGGAGGATGGGAGATGGGAGGGGGTTGGCTACTGGCACCCAGTCTGTGAAGAAGCTTCCAGGCCTTCCTACTTGAGTGGGTGAAGTTCAGACTTTCCATGAGTTGTTGCCAGCGGGCTTGGCGTGCTGCATCCAGGGAGGCAATGAGATGGTCAGCCACATCTGGGTCGCCCGACTCATCATACTGCTTTAGTAGTTGCTCACATTCAGCATCAAGACAAGGCGTATAGTTAGCACGTCTCCCACAAGGAATGACTTGGGAAGCTGCTTTGAAGATGGCTTGGCGGAAGCGCCTGTAGGAATCTTCAGAAGGGATAGAGTTAATTGGAATTGCAGGAATAGATTTGTTGGTAAGATCACTGAACAGACGCCAGTTTGCTTTCCGAAAGTTCCATCTTAGTTTCTCCGAGCACAGAATCAGTGGGAGCTGGAGACCAATGTGGATGATAGCTGGGCGGTGATGATTGTGCGGGAAGATCTTGAGAACTTGTCTCGTAGTGGGAAAGGCTTGGCCGTTGACTGTGCTAATCCAGCATAGGTCAGGTGACTAGTCTCTCTTCCATCTAGCACTGTGAAAAGAGCCTGGCTGTTTGGGATCATATAATAGGGAGAGGTCATTCGCTGAAGCCCAGTAAGCTAAGATAGAGCCGTCAGCACGAGTGGAGGAATATCCCCAGTTTTGGTGATGACTGTTAAAGTCTCCAACGAAAACGGCTGGGTGATTCAGGCTAGGCAGGATCTCATTATCCCATGAGGCACTGGGAGGCTTATATACGTTGACGAGCTGAATAGTTCCAATAGTAATGGAGTCATAGAAGGTCGAAGAGGCCGTGTGGTAAACGTCCGCAAGACACGATTTGGCGTAGATGGCTCGGCCGTGTTTAGGATGAAGATTATAGCATATTAAATCGAATCCACTGATGGTGAATCGAGCAGCTTCATCGACTGCTATATGTGTTTCTTGTAGACAGATAACATCTGCCTGATGCTGTATCGCCAGTTGACCAATAAGAACGCGTTTGGCAAAGGACAGCCCCTCAACATTAAGTTGGAGGATTTAAGTTGGTGGCATAGCTGAGGGGCTGTGAAAGTCTCTTTGCATAACCACTGGATTATCCCTGCCACACCCTGCTTTATCTCTTGGTCAGGAGTCAGTGATTAAGCTAAGAAGTCTATTGATAGTTTAAAAGCCCTCAGGCTCCCATAGCCTACAGGGAAGAAAAAAAAAGAGAGGCTTTTACACCACTGAGCTCCAACTCAGGGATTAAAAAAACTGTTAACTTCCACCACAGTAAACCCTTTAATTAAATTACTTAGACACAAGTTAATCCAGGCAATAGTGATCAATAATTTTAAAAGTACTGATAAAGGGAACTCATAACATAATATATTAAATGGTTAAAACAACAAGAAAAAATATTGGAGACTCGAACCAGAACAAGAATCCAGCCGAAAGTCCTCCAGAGGGTGAAGCACAAAACAACGAGTTCAACATCCAAACATTAGCTAAGGAAATAATAACAGGAGTGAGTAAAGAATGTGAAAAAATTGTAATCAGAAATGCAAGAACAACAAATGAGAATATGGAAGAAAATTCTAATTATCACATGGTTATTAGAGAGCTGAAAGCTGAAATTGCTGAGCTAAGAAGGCAACTAGCTGAACAAGCTAAAACAGTATCAGAGCAGAGCAACAAAATAGATGAACTCCAGAAAGCAGTAGAGGGCAGAGAGAATAGAATCTATGAGGCTGAAAACAGAATTAGCAAGATTGAGGATGAATTAGAGACAACTAAGAAAGAAGAAAGAGATCTCAAAAAGAGATTAAGAGATGCTGAAAACAACAGAGTCCTATGGGATGACTTCAAAAGAAACAATATACGCATTATTGGCTTACCAGAGGAAGAAAGAGAAGGAAAGGAAGAAAGCATTCTCCAGGCCATAATAGCTGAAAATTTCTCTAGTCTAGACAACACCAAAGACATAAAGATTCAAGAAGCCCAGAGGGTCCCAAACAGAATTAACCCAGACCTAAAGACACCAAGACATGTCATACTTAGAATGGAAAGGAATAAGGATAAAGAAAGGATCCTCAAGGCTGCAAGAGAAAAACAAAGAGTCACCTACAAAGGAAAACCCATAAGATTAGCAGCAGACTTCTCCATACAAACACTACAGGCCAGAAGAGAATGGCAAGATATCTATCGAGTGCTCAATAAGAAAGGCTTTCAGCCAAGAATACTATATCCTGCTAGATTGTCATTCAGACTAGATGGAAGCATCAAAACCTTCTCAGACAAGCAACAGTTGAAGGAAGCAACCATCACCAAGCCTGCCCTGAAAGAAGTTTTGAAAGGTCTCCTATAAACAACCAGACCACCACAAATAGGACATATATCAAAACACTCTAAAACTCTACAAGAATGGCGTTAAAATATCTTCAATCTTTGATATCAATAAATGTCAATGGCCTGAATTCACCAATTAAAAGACACAGAGTAGGAAGATGGATCAGAAAACACAACCCAACAATATGTTGTCTACAGGAAACTCACCTAACGCAACAAGACAAACACAGACTTAAAGTGAAAGGATGGAAAACTATCATACAAGCCAATGGCCCACAAAAAAGGGCAGGAACAGCTATTCTCATATCTGACATGATAGACTTTAAAATACATAAGATTAAAAAAGATAGGAATGGACACTACTTAATGCTCAGAGGATCAGTCAATCAAGAGGACTTAACAATTATTAATATCTATGCACCCAATGAGAAGCCATCTAAATACATCAAACTTCTACTGAAAGAGCTACAGCAATATATTAACAGTAACACAATCATAGTAGGGGACTTCAACACCCCACTATCTCAACTTGACAGATCATCCAGGAAGAAAATCAGTAAAGACATAAGGGAGCTAAATGAAGAGATAGATAAACTAGAACTATTGGACATTTTCAAAGTCATTCATCCCAAGAAACTGGAATACACATTTTACTCAAATCCACATGGATCATTCTCAAGGATAGACCATATGTTAGGCCACAAAGACAGCATCAGCCAATTCAAGAGCACTGAAATCATCCCAAGCATCTTCTCAGACCACAGTGGAATTAAACTAACACTTAACAATCAACAAAAGATTAGTAACAGTCCCAAAATGTGGAAGCTCAACAGTACACTTCTTAACAACTTCTGAGTCAAAGAGGAAATCAAGGAAGAAATCAAAATGTTTCGAGAGTTCAATGAAAATGAAGACACAAGCTATCAAAATATTTGGGACACAGCTAAAGCAGTCCTAAGAGGGAAGTTCATAGCTATACAAGCACACATTAGGAAACAAGAAAAGGCACAAATAAACAGCCTGATTGCACATCTTAAAGACCTAGAAGAAGAACAACAAAGGAACCCTAAAGCAACCAGAAGTACAGAAATTACTAAAGTTAGGGCAGAAATAAATAACATTGAGAATAGGAAAACCATACAAAAGATCAATGAAAGTAAATGTTGGTTCTTCGAAAGAGTAAACAAAATCGACAAACCTTTAGCCAGACTCACAAAACAAAAAAGGGAGAAGACCCAAATAAATCGGATAGTAAATGAAAGAGGAGATATCACAACAGACACTGCAGAAATTCAACATATCATGCGAGGCTTCTATGAACAACTATATGCCACCAAGCTAGAGAACCTGGAAGAAATGAATGATTTCCTAGATACCTACCAACTTCCAAAACTAAGTAAAGAGGAAGTGGATAACATGAACAGGCCCATCACAGCTAATGAAATTGAAACAGTTATCAAAAATCTTCCCAAAAATAAAAGTCCTGGACCAGATGGTTTTACAAATGAATTCTACAAAACTTTCAAAGAAGAACTAATACCTCTACTTTTAAAAGTCTTCCAGAAGATTGAAGACACTGGAATACTCCCTGCCAGCTTCTATGAAGCCAACATCACCCTGATACCAAAAGCAGACAGGGACACAACAGGAAAAGAAAACTACACACCAATATCTCTGATGAACATAGATGCGAAAATATTGAACAAAATTCTAGCCAACCAGATACAGCAGTATATCAAAAAGATTGTTCATCATGACCAAGTGGGGTTTATCCCAGGCATGCAAGGTTGGTTTAATATACGTAAATCAATCAATGTGATCCACCACATCATGCTATTCCACTGCAGAATACTGTGCCCCAGTATGGTTCCGTAGCCCCCATGTCCACTTGGTCGATTCCAAATTATATTCCTCCATGAGGATAATTTCTGGAACCATCCGTTCCACCCCGGTTCCATGGCTGCCAGTTCTTAGCAACATCGCCCCGCCAGATATTCGTCGGGATGCAACATCACCTAAGTTCATTTCCCACGTCTACGCTCGACCGGACATGCCAATATATGCGGATATCTTTGCCCACCCTGTTCAACGCTTGACGTCTCGTCACCCAATATGGTCCCCTACGCCTACACTGAACTTCTCTGTTCCAGTCTCTTGGAAACAGAGTTGGCAGTCAGCTGAGGTAAAGAACAAACACCTCATCAGAGACCCCTGCAAGCGTCAACCCGGCTTTGACCTAGCACGTTATGATTGGGCCCTCCTCAATCGCTATCGAACAGGCCATGGCCGGTGCGCTGCTATGTTCCATCCCTGGGGAGCCAGAGATGACCCGAATTGCCCCTGCGGCTACAGACAGACTATGACCCACATAGCCAATGACTGCCACCTCTCCAGATTCAAAGGAGATCTCGAAACTTTACATCAGGCTCAACCTGATGTTGTTGACTGGCTACGGAAGAAGGGCAAACGCTAGAAGAAGAAGAACAAAAGCAAGACCAAAAACCACATGGTCATATCAATAGATGCAGAGAAAGCCTTTGACAAAATACAACATCCCTTTATGATCAAAACACTACCAAAAATGGGAATAAATGGAAATTTCCTGAAGATAGTGGAGTCTATATATAGCAAACCTACAGCCAACATCATACTCAATGGTGAAAAACTGGAAGCATTTCCCCTCAGATCAGGTACTAGACAGGGCTGCCCACTATCACCATTACTATTCAACATAGTGTTGGAAGTTCTTGCCATAGCAATCAGGCAGGAGCAAGGAATTAAAGGCATACAGACTGGAAGAGAAGAAGTCAAACTCTCCTTATTTGCAGATGACATGATAGTATACATGGAAAAACCTAAGGAATCCAGCAAGAAGCTTTTGGAAATCATCAGGCAATATAGTAATGTGTCAGGCTATAAAATTAACATTCAAAAGTCAGTGGCATTCCTCTATGCAAACACTAAGTTAGAAGAAATTGAAATCTAGAAATCAGTTCCTTTTTCTATAGCAACAAAAACAATAAAATATCTAGGAATAAACCTAACCAAAGAAGTGAAAGACTTGTATACTGAAAATTATGAGTCACTACTCAAAGAAATTGAAAAAGACACAAAGAAGTGGAAAGATATTCCATGTTCATGGGTTGGAAGAATTAACATCATCAAAATGAATATATTACCCAGAGCCATCTACAAATTTAATGCTATCCCCATCAAGATCCCAAGCACATTTTTTAGGAGAATAGAAAAAATGCTACAAATGTTTATCTGGAACCAGAAAAGACCTAGAATTGCCAAAACAATCTTGAGAAAAAAGAACAGAACCGGAGGCATCACACTCCCAGATCTCAAACTGTATTATAGGGCCATTGTCATCAAAACTGCTTGGTACTGGAACATGAACAGACACACTGACCAGTGGAATAGAATTGAGAGCCCAGAAATGAGGCCCCACACCTATGGACATCTAATCTTTGACAAAGGGGCCCAGACTATTAAATGGGGAAAGCAGAGTCTCTTCAACAAATGGTGTTGGAAACAATGGGTTGAAACATGCAGAAGAATGAAACTGAATCACTGTATTTCCCCAAATACAAAAGTAAATTCCAAGTGGATCAAGGACTTGGATGTTAGACCAGAAACTATCAGATACTTAGAGGAAAATATTGGAAGAACTTTTTTCCGCATAAATTTTAAAGACATTTTCAATGAAACGAATCCAATTACAAGGAAGACTAAGGCAAGTATAAACCTATGGGACTACATCAAATTAAAAAGCTTCTTCACAGCAAAACAAACCACTACCCAAATCAAGAGACCCCTCACAGAATGGGAGAAGATCTTTACATGTCATACATCAGATAAGAGTTTAATAACCAACATATATAAAGAGCTTACCAGACTCAACAACAAGACAACAAATAACCCCATCCAAAAATGGGGGGAGGACTTGGACAGATTAGCCACAGAAGAGATCCAAAAGGCCGAGAAACACATGAAAAAATGCTCCAAGTCTCTGATTGTCAGAGAAATGCAAATCAAGACAACAATGAGATATCACTTCACTCCTGTGAGAATGTCATACATCAGAAAAGGTAACAACAGCAAATGCTGGAGAGGGTGTGGGGGTCAAAGGAACCCTCCTGCACTGCTGGTGGGAATGTAAATTGGTCCAACCTCTGTCAAGAACAGTCTGGAGAACTCTCAGAAGGCTAGAAATGGACCTACCCTATGACCCTGCAATTCCCCTCCTGGGGATATATCCTAAGGAACCCAACACACCATCCAAAAAGATCTGTGTATACATATGTTCTTGGCAGCACAATTTGTAATAGCCAAAACCTGGAAGCAACCCAGGTGTCCAACAACAGATGAGTGGCTGAGCAAGTTGTGGTATATATACACAATGGAATGCTACTCAGCTGTAAAAAATGGTGACTTCACCATTTTCAGCCGATCTTGGATGGACCTTGAAGAAATCATGTGGAGTGAAATAAGTCAGAAACAGAAGGATGAATATGGGATGATCTCACTCTCAGTCCGAAGTTGAGAAACAAGATTAGAAAAGAAAACACAAGTCGAACCTGAAATGGAATTGGAGTATTACACCAAAGTAAAAGACTCTGGGGTGGGTAGGTGGGTGGGGAGAATACAGGTCCATGAAAGATGATGAATGACATAGTGGGAGTTGTATTGTTAAATGGGAATCCGGGGAATGTTATGCATGTACAAACTATGGTATTTACTGTTAAATGTAAAGCATTAATTCCCCAATAAAGAAATAAATTATTTTAAAAAAAAAGAAAAAAATGTGGAAAGGTATTAGATTTTCAATAGAGTAGCCGTTCAGTTATGGAATTGTATTTATTATGAGCCTTGTTCTTTCTAATTTTTTAAAATTTTATTGAGCTGTGGTTGACAGATGACATTATTTCAAATGTACAACATAGGAGACCCGGTGCTGATATACTTGATAGAGTGCAAGGACCCTAGTTCAAGCTCCCAGTACTCATCTGCAAGGGGAAGCTTTACTAGTGGTGAAGTAGTGCTGCAGGTGTCTATCTCTCTCTCTCTCTCTCCCTTTTGTTTCCAGGTTTATTGTTGGGGCTTGGTGTCTGCACTATGAATCCACTGCTCTTGGAGGCTGTTTTTTCCCCTTTGTTGCCCTTGTTGTTTATTGTTGTTGTTATTATTATTGTTATTGTTGTCATTGTTGCTGGATAGGACAGAGAGAAATGGAAAGAGGAGGGGAAGACAGAGAGGGGGGAAAGAAAGACCTGCAGACCTGCTTCACCACCTGTGGGGAGCTAGGGGCTCTAACAGGAATCTTTACACGGGTCCTAGTGCTTCACACCAGGTGCATTTAGCCTGCTACGCTATCTCCTGCCCCTTATTTTTTAACTTTTAAGAGCTCTTTGCCATTTTCATTTTATCTTGTTTTCCTTTTTGATGTTTAGGAACTCAGTACCGCAGAGGATATTAAGTATGTTCTGGGATATTTTTATTTGGGGATCAGTTTAGGAAAAGATGATTGGCAACTTTCTTTGGAGAAATACAAGCAACTGATAAACTAAGCAAATCACCAGGAACCATGTATAACTAGACTTCCTGTTGAATGACAGTGAGAACTAACAGGTAAGATCTTCTCTAAGCTTCATTCTGAAGGTCTTAGACTGTCCTCAACATGGAAAATTAACGAAAGAGACAGTTATCTTACAGAGAGTTGAGCACTTATTGAGAATATGGAGAGAGATGGAAAGTACATGCCGCAAGGCATGTGGACCCTGGAGAGAGACTTGAATGGTAAAGTTCCCCGCCCCACCCTTCTTTGTCTCCCAGCTTTTATAGTCACTTCTGGGGAAGCCCTGGACCCTGAAGCAAGGTACTCTAGTCTTTTAGTCAGAAGTTCATCTATATCTATTTGCATTTTATGGCCTCGCAATCAGAGGGGGAAGTGTTTGGAGTAGAAGGCTCCTCTGACTGCTTTTGGCCATTTCTTCTCCTGTCCAGATTGCAGGGGAAGAGGTTGTCTTCCCTAAGCAGACCTCTGACACTGTTGACTGGCTACGGAAGAAGGGCAAACGCTAGAAGAAGAAGCAGACCTCTAACATTCCTACTTATAAAGTGGTTTAATGATTGCCCTTGTTTAAATCTATTGAACAGCAGATACAGAATTCAGATACAACTCAAATATGTGAGTTTGGCTATAGTAAACACTAGACAATCTAACAGGCAGAAAATGATTTATAATAAAATGTAACTATTCTAAATTGGCAAAGTAGCTCACTTGGCTAGTGTGCAGCTTGGACATGTATACAATCATGGTATGAGTTCAGCCCCAATCACTTTGAAGGATGCATTGGTGCTATGGTCTCTTTCAATCTCTACCTTTCTACATCCTTGTCTTTATCTGAAAGAAAAAAAAATGAATGAATGAATTTATTTAAAAAACAAAAACTATTTAAAATTTTTTTGTGGGGGAATCCCATAAAAATGGTTTACAGTAAACACAGTTGTTGGTTCATATATAACATTTCTCACTTTTTAAAAAAATATTTATTTCTTTATTTCCTTTTTCCTGACCTTGTTTTTTTATTATTGTTGTTGTTATTGATGTCATCGTTGTTGGCTAGGACAGAGAGAAATGGAGAGAGGAGGGGAAGACAAAGAGGAGAGAAAAATAGACACCTGCAGACCTGCTTCACCGCCTGTGAAGTGACTCCCCTGCAGGTGGGGAGCCGGGGGCTCGAACCGTAATCCTCTGGCTTAACCCTATGCGCTACCGCCTGACTTCCCCAGTTCTCACTTTTCTACAAAACACTAACCCCCTGTAACATCTTGCACCAGGATCTTAAAGCCCCGCCCCTCCACCTCATCCCCAGAGTCCTTTACTTTGATGCAATATACCAAACCCAGTCTAAGTTCTGCTTTATGCTTTTGAAATAGTTAAAGAAAGGCCAGGCTAAATGTGGACAAAGGAAATGCCACTGCCTTATATGAGAAGGTGTGCAAAGACACGTTTAATTGTATGTATAACTGTAAGAGCCAAATGCTAGTAGTCTATTTCTGTACTCCCTACTTGTTGTGCTATGCACCAATGAAATCTCTCCAAGTAATTTAGACACCTGTGTCTATAGGTATAATAAATACCCAATAGAAAAAAGGTTGGTTGCTAGTAGTCTTTTCCAGAGAGATCTGACACTGAGCCCACCAGTAAATAAAGGTTTACTTTTTCCGAGATCAGATTGTTAGAGGGGAAGATGGGGGTGGGGGTGGAGCCACGGCGGGGAGGGGGGACGGGGTAGGTGTGTTGGCGGGAACCAATGCTTTCTTCCATTCCCAAAGTTTGTCATGCCTGTCTCCACAATGAATTGAAAAGAGAGTATGATTATTCAGGTAAATTAAACTTTATTGAAAACAGAACATGTTAGGGAAAGAGAGAGAGAGAAAGGTAGAGAAACTTACATGGTTGCAATCAGGGCCAAAGAGAGAGCAAAAGCCCTGTGTTTCTGGGTTATAAACTCAAAACCCAGTCTACACTTCCCAAGCCACACCATAACCACTCCCATCTCTTGAGTGGTCCTTCCTCCCTCAACATTCCAGCCACACCTCTAGCCACTCCCATTTCTGCGTGGTCCTTCTCTCCCTCAACAAGATGAGATTGGGTGTGTTCAGGGTGGTATGGGCATAGCCAAGTTTTTCTTTTCCCCAATATTTGGTTTTCTAGTCTTGTTTGCTGTTTCACTTTTTCTTCTGTTCTTATTTCTCGACTTCTGTCTATGAGTGAGATCATCTCATAATCATACTTCTCTTTCTGGCTTATCTCACTTAACATTATTTCTTCAAGCCCCATCCAAGATGGCTTAAAGAAGGTGAATTCACTATTCTTAAAAGCTGAGTAGTATTCCATTGTGTATATATACCACAACTTTCCCAGCCACTCATCTGTTGTTGGACATCTAAGTTGCTTCACGATTTTAGATATTACAAACTGTACTGCTATAAACATAGATATACACACATCTTTTTGGATGGGTGTCATTATAGTCACTTATTAAGCTTTCATTGGTATAAAAGGATTAATTTAAATTTCTTTTGCCTTCTAATTTTCTTGCTACAAGATTCTTATATTCAGAATAGATTACTTTGGGTCTGGTGGTGGCACATGCATCACAGTGCTCAAGTATCCAGATACAACAAGCTCCTGGTCTCCACCTGTGGAGGAGTGCTGCAGGTGTATCTCCTTCTCTTTGCTTCTCTACCTTCCCCTCCCCTCTCAATTTCTTTCTGTCTTAACAAATAAAATAAAGGGATGGGGAGTCTGATCGCTGGAGCTACAGATTCATTGTGCGGGCATTGAACCCCAGTGACAATTCTAGTGTCAAAAGCAAACAAACAAAAAACACACAAACAGAATAGACTACTTCCCAAAGATAAAGATTTGGTCCTTGTTCTATTTTTGATATTATGGAGATCCGCGGTCATCAATATATAAAAAGATTCCTCTCACTTTATTTCTTGTTTCTGATCTTTTCATTCAACTGGATTAAACTGACGTTTCCTAGTGTTCTAAGTTCACCCTCTTTTCTTTTTCTTTTTCTTTATTTATTTTATAAAGTTTTTAAATTATGTTTATTTATTCATAGAGACAGCCAGAAATTGAGAGGGAAGGGGGAGATAGAAAGGGAGAGAGAGAGACAGAGACAGAGAGACACCTGCAGCACTGCTTCACCACTCGCAAAGCTTTCCCCCTGAAGGTGGGGACTGGGGGCTCGAACCTGGCTCTTTGTGCACTGTAATGTGTGTGCTCAACCAGGTGCACCACCATCCAGCCCCATTCTTTTTCTTTCTTCATTCCTTTCTCTCTTTCTTTCTTTCTTTCTTTCTTCCTTTCTTGTTTTTAAGGTTTTCCTAAAAGACCAATCAATAAGTTCAAAATCTTCACACCTTATCTGTCAAATTAGCTTCAAATTAGTCATCTTCTTCCCACCTCCTTTCCTCTAAATAGTTTAACCATATGAACATCTCTTCATGAAGATCTAGAACAGTTTGGATAGGGACAAACATCACAGCTTTGCCCTTCCTTCCAGTTGGCTGGCCGACACTCTTACAAGATAGAATTGCAGTGAATGTGAAAAACAGGGCCAACTGTAATGTTGCTTAAGATGATTAAGGAAGAGACAGTACTATCCTTTTTTTTTGAAGAGGCCATACTTCCTGTGCGTATTGACTATGCAGGCACAAGTCTCAGGCCTGACTCTAGCAGTGGTGAGCCACTTCCTCTCTAGAAATGGAGTCACTAGCCTGAGTCATTGCCCTGCTATTGCTAGGTGCTATTTGCTAAGTAGTAACAAACAACTCTGCCCCCTCAGCACCTCACACAGAGAGTTCTGGGGAATTACCCATATTTCAGCTTTGCTGAGTTGGTTTGTGACTGACTCACACTCTTCCTCTCTAGTGACCTTTTAAAGGGACAGGGCTAGCCCCTATTTTTATGTGTATGTGTTATGTCTCTTGTAGGTTTCTTCTTGTTTATTTGAACATAACTTGTAAGTAAGCTTAAAAATCAATAAATTTATTTTTGTGTATCATTTATGTACAATCAGCTTTCTACACTGTCTTCCCTCTTAAAATATTTTCTTTCCAATTTGGAGAAAATATTGCAGAAGGATCTCATTTCTTATAGGGTAATAGATTATATTTCCCATTAAATGCTATTAGTAACTTGAAAATAAGAGAAAGAACTGCAATCCTAGGAGTTCTATTTAGGATGTTTATTTATAACTTTACATACAATAACTTTATTGGAAGAAAGAACAAGAATTGTCAGCACAAGGAAAGTTGCAGCATCCAATATTTATAGTATTCTGCAATATCAAATGAGTATTTAAAAGTCTTAACTCCTGGGCCAGTGGAATAGCTCACATAGATAGTGTGCTGCTTTGCCATGTGCTTGACTCAGGTTTGAGCTTGGCTCCCACTGCATTGAAGGAAGTATCAGTCTCTTTCTCTCACCTTTCTTTGTCTCTATTAAAAAAATTTTTTTTATTTTGTTACAGTTTAAAGTTGTGATCATATTCTCTACTTATTAAGGGGTACATTTCCACACATTGCTCACCTCCAGAGCTCCATATCTAATCCCCTCCCTTGATAGCTTACTTATTCTTTATTCCTCTGGGAGTATGGACCCAGGGACATTATGGGAAGCAGAAGGTCTGACTTCTGTAACTGCTTCTTCGCTGAACATGGGCATTGGCAGGTCGATCCATACTCCCAGCCTATCTCTCTCTTTCTCTAGTGGGGCAGGGATCTGGGGAGGCGGGGCTCCAAGACACATGGTGGGGTCCTCTGCCCAAAGAAGTCAAGTTGGCATCATGGTAGCATCTGGAACCTGGTGACTGAGATTCCCAGGTTGAAAGCAGCTTCCTTGCAGAGCTCACACCAGGTGTTGTCTCCAAGCTGCCATCTTAGCTCTGCCTCATATCCTCTATTTTTTAAATTTGAAATCCCCCTAAAATATTTTATTGCCAGGCTAACGTATTACGCTAGCCCGGCATTTTATATTAGAAATCTTGGCATACTTGTTAGAAACTTCAACTCCCATACAATGGAGAACCCCACATGAATGGACTATGGAAAATATGCCTTTGTGTATGTATTTAAATTCTACCATGAGCCCTGAAGCAAACTGAATTAGAGAATTTTAAGCAGCCCAATTTTGTTGGAACATAAGGTGTGAAGGTGGAAAGGAGAGGAGATGATGTAGGAGAGCTTAAATTTTATTATTATAGAGTTTGTCACAGGCCTGGAGAGAAAAGCTGGTCAAAATCTAATTTTAGGAAATCTAAAATATAAATTACATCAGTTTTCCTAAATTTAACATACTGTATTTCAAAAAACTCAAAACTGAAAAAGTGTAAGTATAGCTTCTATATAGTTCACTAAGTGTTTCATTTGTGGTAATTTTTGTTTGTTTGTTTGTTTTCCAGAGCACTGTTTGGCTCTGGCTTATGGTGGTATGAGGGGCTGAGCCTGGGACTTTGGAGTTCAGGCCTGAGAGACTCTTCACATGAACATCATGCTATCTCCCCCACCCTTATTTCATCAAAGTTTAAAACTCCAAAAATACATTCTCATATAATTGAAAAGGTGCTAGAAACCACACCAATACTGATGATGCTCTATATTATAGTGTTATTGTCTTAGTGTATATGCATGATAGAGTCAATAGTATGTCTACTGAAAGAAATAGTGTAGTTGTCCGGGAGGTGGCATTGTGGTAAAGCTTTGGACTCTCAAGCATGAGGTCCTGAGTTCAATCCCCTGCAGCACATGTGCCAGAGTGATATCTGGTTCTTTCTCTCTCCTCCTATATTTTTCATAAATAAGTAAAATCTATGGGAGTCAGGCAGTAGCGCAGCGGATCGAGTCCTGACTCCCCACCTGCAGGGAAGTTGCTTCACAGGCAACTCCCCCCTCTGTCTTCCCCTCCTCTCTCCATTTCTCTCTGTCCTAACAATGACAACATCAATTACAACAAAAATAATAATAACTACAACATACAATAACATATAATACAACATATAATAATAACTACAAAAACAATAAAAAACAAGGGCAACAAAAAAGGGGAAAATAAATAAATAAAATTTAAAATAAATAAGTAAAATCTTTAAAAGAAATAGTGTAATGTGATTCATAGTGAGACTTTTGACAATCTCATATTTATATTGTATGTGGTTACAAAGGGCATATTACCTGCACATACAGACACGTATGGATATTTAGTAGAAATTAAAAGAAAATAACTAGCACAGTGTCAAAAGGCAACGTTATTCTTCAAGAATGAACTAAAAATGAGCTGAAATTATTTTCAAATTTCATGCACAGCAAATGTTTCTTTCCTTCTGATTTCCATGTCTGAGGCTCTGAAGCTCCAGCTTCAACTCCCAGCCCCACCATAAGAAAAAAAAAATTTTTTTTTTCATGAGACACAGCAAAGGAAAAGACAGGGTGAGATGAGAATGAACCCATGGTTATTATCATTAGATCTGACATCCCTAATGGGGAAGATGGAAGGGAGTGAAAAGAGTGTTAATGGCACCATGTCTTACAATGAAGACAGATGACACATTGGTGATACATGAGATGTGCTGCTACAAATTTTGGATAACTGTACCCCAGAAACAGCACTTGTCCTTTAAAACAGCATTTCATTAATAATTAAAAAAAAAAAAAACAAAGATTGGAAGGCAGAGGAAAATAGTATGATGATTATGCAAAACATTTGATTCTTGAGGCTCCAAAATCCCAGGTTTAATACCCTGTACCACCATAAAAACCAGAGGTGAGCAGTGCTCTGGTTAGATATATAGATAGATAGATTGGCTGACTGATTATTAAAAAGGAGAAGCTAGTAAACTATTGCACTTAGTGCACTGATTTATCATATATACAACCCAGGTTCAAGCTTGGCCCCTACTGCATTGAAGAACGCTTTGGTCCTATGATCTCTCTCTCTCTCTATCTCTCTCTTTCTATCTTAAAAAAAGAAAGAAATAGAGAGAGAGGAAGGAAAGAAGGAAAGAGAAAGAGGATTTGAAACTGGAGAGATAGCCCAGTGATTTACACAACAGACTTTCATGCTCAAGACTCTCAATGTCCCTTGTTCAATCTCTAGCGCCATCATAAGCCCAAGTTCAGCAGTGTTCTGGTGGGGGGGAGGTATATGTTTGAAGTAGAAATAAGAAAAAAGTAGAATATGATATGAAATATATAAGCAAATAAAACAAATAACTTGCCTTTTAAAAGTTCCACCCTAATTTTTTGGTTTATGTTTCAATTTCAGGGGGCAGTCATAAATCTTTTGTTAAAAAAAGATCTGATACAGAGAAGAATGTCATTTTTTAAGATCACCAAGAGATTTTAAATTAATTAATATATTTATTTGTTATTGGATAGACAGTGAGAAATTGAGAGGGGAGGGGAAGATAGAGAGGGCAATAGACAGACACCTGCAGCCCTGCTTCACCTCTTGTGAAGCTTCCCCCATACAGGTGGGGGACAGGGGGCTTGAACTTGGATCCTACGCTTTGTAACATGTATGCTCAACCAAATGCCCCACCACCAATAGTTTTAATGAGCCTCTTATATCTTTGAAAATAATAGATTTAAAAAAGAGAAATTTAGTAAATTTGCTGCTGGTTCATTTGTACTAACTGATAATATCTATAAACTATCATCAATTTTCACTCTAGCTATTATATCATGTGTGTAGGCACTTATTTACAATGTTTCACAAAACCTAAGCATTTACTCAAGCACAAAAGTTCCTATTGTTCATTTCATAATAGATAAAATCAGACTCAATAGCACATCCTCTTTTTTGGGGAACAGAAGCTTAGAGAACAAAATAAATTTAACATAAAACACAATCTGACTTAGAGCATTTATTCTGGGGGCTGGGTGGTGGCACACCTGGTTGAGTGCACATTACAATGCTCAAGGACCCAAGTTCAGGTCCCCAATCCCCACCTGCAGAGGGAAAGTTTTCGAGTAAAGCAGGTCTCTGTCTTTCTCCCTATCTTCCCCTTGCCTCTCAATTTCTAGCTATCTCTATCAAATAAATAAACAAAGATAAAAAAGAGCATTTACTCTTACCCTAATAAATTCTGGAAACAAAAGTCAATTTACATGAAAAACTAAATAATTCCCCAATCAGAAGACTCAGGAGTTTGGGTCCAGTCAGGAGAAAGAAACCCCCCCACAGTTTAACACTGGTAAAAAAAAAAAAAAAAAAAAAAGGAGTCCAGAACTATCAAGTGTGAAAAAAGCAGTTACTATCTCTGGATTGTGAAAACGAAATCAAGTACCAGGAAAAGACTGCCCCTGCTCCAACCTCTTTAGATAGGAAGTGTCTACCACAGAAACCCACAGCCTGTTTGTGGCCAGAGAAGGTGCCAGAGGGAGGTTGGCATTGATTTGTAGAAAAGGTCTATCATTGCTGAAGGTGGTGACAAACCATTGCCAGAGCTACTTACAACTGGTTTCTGGTAGGGAAGTCATGCCTCAAGGCATGGCTGGAGCTCATTGTCTGTACAGCCTGGGTGCTGAAATTTTGTGCTGAATAATTGCCTCTACGGGCAGGAGGAAGGGAATTGTCATTCTGCTGCTATCACTTGGACATTCACACTAGTAATCCCAGCTGGCAAGGTCTACCATCATCCTAATAAGCAAAAAAAAAAAAAAAAAAAAAAAAAGTTTAGGGCAGCTGTAGAGAGTGGTGAATTGGAGCTCAGAAATCATAAATTAGTATCTGTACATCCCACCCTTTGACTGTTCAACTTCCATGTACACTCTTCCTGCACACTTATTATACTCCCACTCAGCCACAAAACAATTTGATGCAGCTACCCTTAGTATCTGAAGAAACTCTCAAAGTGGGGGGAGACAGAGTTCCAAGGCTAATTGTGATTACTGTATTATGTTTTTACTTCTTTATTCTAGTATCCTTTCCTTGTCTTTCTTGCTCTCAGGAAAAGTATCAGCTAACTGGGTCTTTTTACCTGGTAGAATCATCTAAAACTAATTTTCTAAAAAGTCTGTATTAAGGAGGGCAGGGTAGTGGTGCACCTAGTAGATGACACATGCTACAGTTTGCAAAGAACCAGGCTAAAACCCCTGGTCCCCACCTGCAGTGGAAAGCTTCACACAAGTGGTAAAGCAATGTTGCATGTGTTTCTCTCTCTCTCTCTCTCCTCTCAATCTCTATCCAAAAATAAATGAACAAAATATTTTTTAAAAATTCTATATTACCAGAACTCTCATCAGTTTATTTTTGTTTCCTGAGTTTCTCATTAACCTTAGAGCATGAATGTACTAAAAGGTAGCTCAGAGAATTCTCAGGTTACCAGAGATAGTATTCCTTGTCTCTATGTATAATAGGAACACAATTTCCCCTTGGTAGACGGCAACAGTTATACTGCAATATTTTTTTTTTCTTGCTGCTTATTTAGTGGCACAAGAACGTCAAATGACAAGGTGACATTCTTCTCTTCCAATTTGAAATAGAAAGTGTTCCTTCCTGACAGCTAAGACCAATACATCAGAGTTCAAAACTGTTGGGGTAGGAAGCAAAACTTCTGTAAGTTGTTACTTATATAAAAGAAAATGCTTCTGTCTTGATTTTTGCTACCACATGCTATGGGGGTTGGAGGGGAGGGAATACCACCTACACTCTCTGATTCAAAATGTATGTGGTATTCTATAGGGAGAAACTCATGTCTGCAAGGTTGACCCCCTGCCCTGCCCCACTGAATTATAACTCAGATTTTTTTTTAATGATCCCACAGCTATTACTGTGGTCTGCACAGCTCTACCATTACCATTTTCCCCTTTTCCTTTCTTTTTAATAGAGGGTGAGCAGTTGAGAGAGAGAGAGAGGGAAGGAGAGACACCTGTGAGTGGTAGAGCACAGCTCTACCACTCATGAAGCTTCCTTTCTGCAGGTGGAGATCAGAGACTTGAACATAGGTCCTTGCATATACTAACATATGTACTCTACTAGGAAAGCCATCACATTTTTTTCCATCTTTATTTACTTAATTTTTTTCTTTTCAGTCACTGCAAGGGACTCACTGCTCTGAGCTCAATTTTTCAGACAAAAACAGAAGCAGAAACAGAGGGAGTGGGGAAGACACTATGTGCACAACCCAGGTTCAAATCCTACTACTACGTAAGAGATGCTCTGGCATCTGAGGACATTTTTGTGTTATGGTGTCTACCTTCCCTGTCTTTGTCTATCTCTGTCTTTTCCTTTGATGGAAAGGAGTGGTGAAATCACACATTTGCAAGATCCCAGCTTTGACCAAAAGGAAAAAAAAAGCAATGTATAATACAGGAATAAAGCAAGAGTGAATTCCTTTTTTACTGTAATAAAATACTTTCTAACCATGACTCAAAATCTAGAAGCAGTAATTAAATAATAAATTTGATTACATAAAAATGTGTAGATCAGAATAACAAAGTCAAAGTACAACTGACACATGGGGATAAGCACTGATGACATATAAAACAAGGACTCTTAGTGATCAATCTGTGACAAATCTTAAAAGTGAGAGACAGTTGCTAAAGTAGTGCTTACTAGTGTATTTATGTCATTAAATGTTTATGTTAGAGAGGAAGAAAAGTCTCAAATCAATAATGTAAGTTCCCAATTTAAGAACTGGCAAAAAAAAAAAAAAAAGCAAGAAGAATAAAAGAGATGAGAGAGATAGTTCACCAGGTAGGACATGTGTTTTGCCATATACCAGACTCTCCATTCCTCTTCTCTCTCTCTCTCTCTCTCTCTCTCTGAGAAAAAGTGGCAGAGTACAGTAAAATCACATGTCTGAGATCCCAGCTATGCAAAATAAAGAAGGGAAGAGAAAGCAAGAAAGTAATAGAGTATGGGAGAGAGGAAGGAAGGAAGGAAGGAAGGAAGGAAGGAAGGAAGGAAGGAAAGAAGGAAGGAAAGGAAGGAGGGAGGGAGGGAGGACAGACGGACCTCATTAGAATTGTTATGTGGTGCCACTGCTGTCTCAGAAGCCTGATATATCTAAAGGCTGGGATTCCACTCCCCAGGCCTACTATGGGCAATATGCAAAGAAAGCTACATGGCAGGGCCACCGGCAAAATATAGACAAGAGTAGCAGTCTACTGTGAGCTAGGTTGTACATTAGTGAATTGCCAGTATGTGGTCATCAACTTCAGTTACTCAAGAGAGGAGCCTTTACATGCTGTGAGCATCTGCTTACTTTAGGGTGGCACTTTATACAGTTTGGAGAGTGGGAGAATGAGCAGTGAGATGTTAACTCAGCACAAGAGATTACTTTATCAGAGGATGCAGCCAAGCTATAGCTGACACAGACCTTGAAGTCTTGGGACCTGTGGCTATCAGCAGTTTGGACTCTGAAAACCAGTAATAGTTCCTGTGTAAATGTGTGCCTTCTGCCAAATATCACATCATTCAATCAATGATAGATGCAAGAAATTTGGTATTTGGTAAGACCTGGTGTCATTAAGTGCACATATTTTCTAATGCCCCTTGCCCAACAGGAGTTTTCATACAGTTAACATAGGTTGGTTGTTGCCTGAAAATTGTGTTTTTTAGACTGGAAATTTATTTCTCTCTGACATTTTGTCCCCATATAATTATTATAAACTTAATACTAATAAAAATGATAGTTTGTATTGGTTCTTTAAAAAATTATTTTTTTTCTTTTTGCATGTGTGAGATGGAACTGAGTAGGCTTCTCAGGTCAATTTTCATTCTGTACTGTTTTTTTTTAAATGTTGTATCTATAAAAAAGAAACTGACAAAGCACAAGGACCAACATAAGGATCCCGGTTCGAACCCCGGCTCCCCACCTGCAGGGGAGTCGCTTCACAGGCGGTGAAGCAGGTCTGCAGGTGTCTATCTTTCTCTCCTCCTCTCTGTCTTCCCCTCCTCTCTCCATTTCTCTCTGTCCTATCCAACAACGACAACAACAATAATAACTACAACAATAAAACAACAAGGGCAACAAAAGGGAATAAATAAATAAAATAAATATTAAAAAAAAAGAAACATTGACTAAACTATAGGATAAGAGAGGTACAACTCCACACAATTCCCACCACCAGAACTCTGTATCCCATCCCCTCTCCTGATAGCTTCCCTATTCTTTAACCCTCTGGGAGTATGGACCCAAGGTCATTGTGGGATGCAGAAGGTGGAAGGTCTGGCTTCTGTAATTGCTTCCCCACTGAACATGGGTGTTGACAGGTCAATCCATACTCCCAGCTGTCTCTCTTTCCCTAATGGGGAAGGGTCTCTGGGGAAGCGAAGCTCCAGGACATATTGGTGGGGTTGTCTGTCCAGGGAAGTCTGGTCAGCATCATGCTAGCATCTGGAACCTGGTGGTTGAAAAGAGAGTTAACATACAAAGCCAAACAAATTATTGACCAATCATGGATCTAAAGGCTGGAATAGTGCAGATGAAGAGTTGGGGGGGTTCCTCCATTTTGCAGATAGCTAGTAGGCATATTTTAGTTATATTCCAAAGGGCCTGTGGCTATACTAGTTTTTTTGTTTGTTTTCTTTTCCTTTTTTCCCCTGAGCCTGAAATCTGATATGCAGGTGGATCCAAGTTATTGTCTGGGGAAATGATGTCATGGCTGGAAAAAAGACCAGAAAGCTGGATGAGGGAAGAGAGTAGCTCCCTAATATGGGAAAGGGATATAAATATTGTTGACTGTTAACCCCATAGATTTGATTTTGTCTGGGGCCCATATTCAGCTTAGGAGCCTATGTGACCTCTGCATCCCTGTAGATTTGAGTTCACATTCTACGGTCATGAGTAGGAACGTTCTAAGCTGCCCCAATTTCAGAACCCATCTTCCTCAGGTGAAAGATAGAGTATGTTGTCCAGCCAAGGACTTCCCATTTCAAAATAATCCTGAGCTGCTTTATGGTCCAATTTTTATTATGTCTGTTTTTCAGAGGTATGGGGAGCAAGAAAGAAAGGGGAAGAGGAAAAAAAGAGACCAAAGCACTACTCCACCATTCATGGAGTTCATTGAACACCGGTTTCTGTTTTACGCATGCTAAGGTAAGTGATCTACCTCCTGAACCACCTACAAGCTGCCTCTCATACCCATGAATGAACAGAAGATAAAGTCTAGTTTTCTTTTTGTGATGACTAAGATAAATCTGACAAAGTTCTCATATCATAATACATAAAACCTAGAATACACACACGAGTAAATACAGTTCAACCATGGAAAGTCACTAATGGAAAACTTTTTTTTTTTAAAGTCAGAGCCAGAACCTCATACATACACAGTTTTACCTCTCACAGGCCACTTTTTTATTCAGCTAAGAAAGCAGATAGACACCACAGTACCAGAGCTTCTCCTAGTGCCATGGCACTCCCATGTGGTTCAAGACAAAAATCTTGAGGTTGATGAGTTGGACTAAATGAGAACAGTGTCTATGCACCAATGGAACTAAAGTCCAATCTTGGGTACTTGGCTTTACTTTTCTTGTGAAGCAGGAGTAGTTTTTATATTTGTGATTGTTCTGAGGAGTAATTACAGGACCTTTTTCTACAGTAGAAGGTTCTAAAACTTATTCAACTGCTTTTTTCACTTAAAAAGTTATTAGTTAAAAGAGGATATGTTGATAAATGAGTTTCCTTTGTTCTTTGTGGTTTGGTACAAGCTATATAATCCATTCCAACCCACTCATCTACATTACTCAATTCTATCACTGAATAATTGAAATTTAGCCTCACATTTAGGCATATATTGCATTCTCTTCTCATACATTCTTAATATTGTGTTGCTAATAAGTTGATAATGTACCCCTTATATTAATAATAAATAGTGGAAGCTGTGGAACTCTGAAAATATGAAGTGTCAGCTTTCCTTTTCTCTCTTAATACTGAGTTCATCCCTTTAATCACAATTTGCGCCAGTGGTTAGGGTTAAACTTATCCTCTAAACAGTGAATAAATATTTTGGGGGAGGAGTGTCTTCTTGAAATTAATTAATATATCAGGAAGAGACAGAAACAAGTTTATAGGCATGTTCATAATATTTCCCAAGAAATATTTTCAGCATATAGCATTAACCAAAAACTGTGTGAGGCATTCTTAGGCTTGACTACAACTTTTATCTATGTATTTGTTTTTATTGTTTTTTAATCTTTATTTTTTTTTTATTGGATAGAGACAGTCAGATGGAGAGGGAAGGGGGAAAAAGTGAGGGAGAGAGACAGAGAGACATCTGCAGTACTACTTCACCACTTGCAAAGCTTTCCTCTTGCAGATAGGGACTGAGGTTTTCAAACCTGGGTCCTTGCAGATTGTAGCATGTGCATTCAGTCAGGTGTGCCACCACCCGGCCCCTTTGACTATTACTTTTATGGCTAACATTAAACAGATTAACTCTTTCTTTAACTTTGTCAGTATACTGTGATCTACTTAGTGAATACTGTAAGATGCTATCTAGTTCCCTAGGAGCAGACCCTTAGACGGGGATGATGAAGGAGACAGAATTATACAGGGAAGATTGCTTAGCCAGGATGTACATTCGTCAGGACATCAACTTGTCTAGTTTCACAGGAAGTTGTGGCTCCATCTTGAGAGGAAAGAGACAACTTTTGTGCCTCATGTTGCTAAATGACTAGATTGTGATTGTAATCATCAAGGGCATGGCTATTCTAGTCTCCTGTTCAGCTGAAAGGCACAAGTTAATTCTTGTGAGGTGGTCACAGCTGTGAATTGCTAACATTAAATATTTGTAACACCTGGTAGAAAAGTGGCCAGAGGGTGGACAAATCACTCAGGTCATAGGTAGGTTGTCTGGCAACAACATTCTTCTTCTTCTAGCGTTTGCCCTTCTTCCGTAGCCAGTCAACAGTGTCAGGTTGAGCCTGATGTAAAGTTTCGAGACCTCCTTTGAATCTGGAGAGGTGGCAGTCGTTGACTATGTGGGTCATAGTCTGTCTGTAGCCGCAGGGGCAGTTCGGCAACAACATAATCCAGTATAGATGACTGTTACAACGCCATGTCTTATTAGATCTATAGAGGTAGAAAGTACTATAGAGATAGTTAGAGGGCTGGGGAGACAGCATAATGGTTATGCAAAAAGACTTTTTATGCCTGAGGCTCCAAGGTCCCAAGTTCAATCCCCAGAACCACCATAAGCAAGAACTGAGCAGTGCTCTGTTCTTTGTTTCTGTATCCTTCTCTTAGTATTTTTTTCATTAAAATGAAATATATTAAAAGAAAGATTAGTCAGAAAAAAATCACTACTCATTTGCTACATAAAGAGAACTGAGGTCCAAAGAGACAATTTTAGAAATCCCTAATTTGCTTTAATATATATTAAAGCACAGATCTTTGTAACAGAGTAACTGCTACCATAATTCCAAAAAGTTTTGTTTTTAATTAGCACATAGGTAGCAGAAATATTATTTCTAGTATTTTTATCTCAAAGAACTAAAGGACCTGATGATACACTCTGAGACTAAATGAATGTTATAATAGGAATTAATTAGCTGTTCAAGAACATGTAACTAGACTTCTCAAAATGAGTTTAATATTAATTCAGCATCTTATTTTAAAAGTGAGAATAAAAACCATCTAAATTTAAAAATAAGAATGAAAAAAAAAATCAAAAGGCAACCCCAGACTGGAGATAAGAATAGGAGGCAAGAGATCGATTTCTTCCTGTCAAAGCTGATGAGGTAGAAAAACTCGGACTGGAATATTGCCTAGAAGTGAAAGAGAGGAAAGAGATCTCATCACTAGAATTTTTATTTTAACAACACTTACTATTTTGATAATATCTTATGAAAAAGAATCCACTGCTCCCGGTGGCCATTTTCCCCATTTTTTTTTTCCTTCTTTTATTTGACAAGAGAGAAATTGAAAGGGGATAGGGATATAGAGAGGGAGAGAGAAAGAGAGAAACTATAGACCTGCATAAGTGATTGTGAAGCATGCACCCTGCAGGTGGGGAGTGGGGGCTCAAACCCCAGTCTTTGCACATGGGGATATGTGCATTTAATTTGGTGTCTTACCACTTGCCCTTCCCCTTTTTTAAAAAATTTTTATTTATAAAAAGGAAACACTGACAAAGCCATAGGATAATAGGGGTACAACTCCACACAATTCCCACCACCAGAACTCTGTATCCCATCCCCTCCCCTGATTCTTTATCCCAATTGATCCCAATTCTTTATCCCTCTGAGAGTATGGACCCAGGGTCATTATGGGCGCAGAAGGTGGAAGGTCTGGCTTTTGTAATTGCTTCCCCATTGAACATGAGCATTTATAGGTCGATCCATACTCCCAGCCTGTCTCTCTCTTTCCCTAGTGGGGTGGAGCTCATTGGTGGGGTCGTCTGCTCAGGGAGGTCCGATTGGCATCATGTTAGCATCTGGAGCCTGGTGGTTGAAAGAAGAGTTAACATATAAAGCCAAACAAATTGTTGACTAATCATGAACCTAAGGGCTGGAATAGTGCAGATGAAGATTTGGGGTCTCTGTTTTGTATATAGCTAGTAGGCCTATTTAGTTAGATTTCAAAGGGCCCATCCATGACTATACTAGTTGTTGTTGTTGTTGTTGTTTTGTTGTTGTTGTTGGATTTTTCCCTGAGCCTCAAATCTGTCATGCAGATGGATTCAAGTTAGTGTCTGGGGAGATGATGCCATGGCTGGAAAAAAAGGGCTAGAAAGCTAGATTAGGGAGGAGAATAGCTCCCACATATGGGAAAAGTATATAAATATTGTTGACTGTAAACCCCATTGATTTGATCTGATCTGGGGCTCATATTCAGCTTAGGAGCCTATGTAACCTCTGCACCCCTATAGATCTGAGCTCGCATTCTGTGGTCATGAGTAGGAACGTTCCAAGCTGCCCCAATTTCAGGACCCATCTTCCTCAGGTGGAAGATAGAGTATGTTGTCCAGCCTCCCTTCAGAGGATGGAACATTCTCTACTGTTGTTGATCCACATCGGGGGCTAGGTCCTATGGAAGCCCACAAAGGCATCTATTGTGCTCTTCCTGATAGAGAAGACCAGTAACAATGGAGAGAGGGATCTATTTGAGGTCTAGGCCCATCATCTCTGTTTTGGAATCTCAGGACTCCCTGACTAGGGCCCCAGCTCATGGGGTGTCCTGATAATAACTAAAGAGTCATCATTAAAGTATGCCTGTCTCTTGCCCTTATTCAGCTTTTGCAGTCCTTACTTTGATAAGGTTAGCTTTGGTGTGACTGAAGGAAGTGTAATAGGAAGTAGGTGAGGAGGGTATCTAAGTCTAAGTAGATACTATTTCATTATGAACTTTTTTTTTCTTTTTCCCGCCAGGGTTACTGCTGGGCTCGGTGCCTGCACCATGAATCCACTGCTCCTGGAGGCCATTTTTCCCCCTTTTTTTTGCCCTTGTTGTTGTAGCCTCGTTGTGGTTATTATTATTGCCATTGTTGATGTTGTTCGTTGTTGGATAGGACAGAGAGAAATGGAGAGAGATGGGGAAGACAGAGAGGGGGAGAGAAAGATAGACACCTGCAGACCTGCTTCACCGCCTGTGAAGCTACTCCCCTGCAGGTGGGGAGCCTGGGGCTCGAACCGGGATCCTTACACCGGTCCCTGCGCTTTGCGCCACATGCACTTAACCCACTGTGCCACCGCCCGACCCCCTCATTATAAACTTTATGGTGCCTTTTTTAGGTCTTTCTACTTGCTTGCTGCATATATTGACTCACTGCAGACTTTTGCTTTCAAGTATATATTTTGCCCTAATTTATGCATACATGTGAACATATGCCCTATCACATGGGACCTGGTCTATATCTAGGTTTTGTTAAGAAATGGACTACCCGAAATTGAATTAAAGAATCCTATGAGAAAGGAAAGGTCTCAACTGAGTAATGAGGTTGAAGGGTCGACATTCCATGTCTGACATCTCTGGACACAGTCTGAAGTGAAGCATGCTGAGGTGGTACTTGTTGCATTGATTAGGTTGGCATCAGCAGATGGAGTGTCAGTTGGTATGAACTGAGAGAAGCATGCAGGAAAGTGAACTCCCCCCTAGAAGTTCCAAGACTGAGGGAAATGTAGGCTCTATAGAGGAAGCAAGAGGTTCCTGCTGTCTTAGGGTTTAAGAAGGCAATAAATAGTTATAGCTATAATCAAATTATTTGACATTTGGGTTAACTTTGAAAATCCCATTGTTATGATTTGTTTTATCATAGACAACATCATAATAATTTATGTCCTTCATCTCCCCAGACAATAACTTGGATCCACCTGCATATCAGATTTCAGGCTCGGGGGAAAAAGGAAAATAAAAAAAAAAAAAAACTAGTATAGCCAAAGGCCCTTTGGAATATAACCAAAATATGCCTACTAGCTATCTACAAAACAGAGACCCCTCCAACTCTTCATCTGCACTATTCCAGCCTTTAGGTCCATGACTGGTCAACAATATGTTTGGCTTTGTATGTTAACTCTATTTTCAACCACAAGGTCCCAGATGCTAGCATGATGCTGACCAGACTTTCTTGGACAGACAACCCCACCAATGTGTCCTGGAGCTTCACTTCCCTAGAGCCCCACCCTACTAGGGAAAATGAGAGAGACAGGCTGGGAGTATGGATAGACCTGTCAACACCTATTTTCAGTGGGGAAACAATTACAGAAGCCAGACCTTCAGCCTTCTGCATCCCACAGTGACCTTGGGTCCATACTCCCAGAGGGTTAAAGAACAGGAAAGCTATCAGGGGAGGGGATGGGACACAAAGTTCTGGTGGTGGAAATTGTGTGGAGTTGTACCCCTCTTATCCTTTTTTGCTGCCCTTGTTGTTGTAGCCTCGCTGTGGCTATCATTATTGCCATTGTTGATGTTGTTTTGTTGTTGGATAGGTCAGAGAGAAATGGAGAGAGGAGGGGAAGACAGAGAGGGGGAGAGAAAGATAGACACCAACAGACCTGCTTCACCACCTGTGAAGCAACCCCTCTGCAGGTGGGGAGCCTGGGGCTCGAACCGGGATCCTTACGCCCATCCTTGCGCTTTGCGCCACATGCACTTAACCCACTGCGCCACCGCCTGATCCCCAGTACCCCTCTTATCCTATGGTTTAGTCAATGTTTCCTTTTTTATTGTTATTTTTTTATATTTTATTTTATTTATTTATTCCTTTTTTGTTGCCCTTGTTTTTATTGTTGTAGTTATTAATGTTGTCTTTGTTGGATAGGACAAAGATAAATGGAGATAGGAGGGGAAAACAGAGAAGGGGAGAGAAAGACACCTGCAGACCTGCTTCACTGCCCTTGAAGCGACTCCCCTGCAGGTGGGGAGCTGGGGGCTGGAACTGGGATCTTTATGCCAATCCTTGCACTTAGTGCCACCTGCAGGTGTCTCTCTTTTTCTCTCTCCCCCACTCAAATTTATGTCTTTATAAATTAGTAAACAAAAAGAAAAAATGATAAAAAATTTAGAAAAGAATCTTTACAAATTAAACTTAAAGGCCTTTTATACTTGATCTATTTCATTATAGTAAAGCTATGGAAACTTTAATTTTATGATAATTTGCTTTGTTATATTCTACTTATTTAAATGAAAGAGATACAGGGAGAGACCAGAGCACTGCTCAGTTCTGGTTTATGGTGGCTGTGGATTGAACTGGGGACTTTAGAGACTCAGGGATGAAAGTCTTCACCATAGTCACTATGATATCTCTCCAGTCCTGATATTATGTTTTTGAGAATCTGGGTTGGCAAAGATTAGAAGTCAACTGGATGTCTTAAATGATATGCACACTGCCCTGTAAATAAAGTTTATCATTCTTATTTGTGCTAAACAACAGCATCTATAATGATAAATGTTGTAACAATAAACTTACTTGCATATATACATATACATGCATAAATACATAAATACATATAGATATAGATGTGCTTTTTTGCAGAGGTAGATCCTTCATGTGCAGTTTCACTATTCCAGGCTGCCTTTTCATTCTAGTAGAGAAACACAGAAAGGGAGAAACATCACCCAGAGCTTCCTCTGGGCCATAGCACCTCTCATGTGATGCCTGGGTTTGAACATGAACTGAATAGCATGACATTGATCCTTCTCAATGAGCTGTGTTTCCAACCTGCTTATATTTTAAACCCACAGTTATTGAGCATATTTTAAAAACATATATTCTGGGCTGGAGAGATAGCATAATAGTTATTCAAAGAGACTCTCATGCCTGAGGCACCAAAGGTTCCAGATTCAATGCCCAGCACCACCGTAAGCCAGAGATAAATAGTTATCTGGTAAATAATAATAAATCACATATGTTTTATTATTTTTCATTATAATTTGTTCTCTTTGTCATCCAATATTTTTCTCATATTTAAAACATTATTTTGGGGTAGTGGGTAGATAGCATAATGGTTATGCAAACAGACTCTCATGCCTGAGGCTCCAAAGTCCCAGGTTCAATCCCCCGCACCACCATAAGCCAGAGCTGAACAGTGCTCTGATTAAAAAAACAACAACATTATTTTGATAGGAATCCATGGAGTTTATCAGACTATCTAAGGGGCTGGTGTGTAAGAGAAGGCTAAGGGCCTGTTACTTCCAGGGAAATTATTTGTTGCTTACATAAATTCTGACATTGAATAATTACTTTCACTGGCCTTGCTTCTGTTGGGCATTACACCAGCTCCCCTGCATTGCTTGATGCTATGGTCTATTTACATAATCATTGTTTTGCTTGAGACCCACCCTGCCTGCTGGGTATTGGTTAATCCCACTGGTTAGAACCTTCGCAACAGCTGCTATGGAAGCTTTCTACCTTCGTGCTCTTTTCTTTGTTCCACCCTCTCACTTAGCCATTTCCTTTTCCCACTTGCCACTTCCAGTTAAAGATATATATAAAGGCGCTGTCTCTGATCAATAAAGGCATTGCATTGCATACCTGCTCTGCCACAAGTTCTTGGTCTCTCTCCCACGTCACTGAGTAAGCAGCAGCCCAGGCTGGCTCTGGTCGAGTTCTCTCCAACCCAAAGAGCACGTGCCCGGGAAGAAACACCCCTCACACTAGCCCGGCATGCTTCCATGCTTTGACTCAAGTAATTTATCTTATTAATTCATTTTCTCTGGGTTATTTACACTTTTATCTTTAATTTTTTTTTATTTCTTTATTTTAGCTTATGAGGCATATTAAAATTGCATCTCACCTCCTCATTTATTAGTGGTTTATGTTACAAGAATTAATCTATAATGAAAATCTATGATAATGCTAATACTGAACATAGAACACATTTTAGGAACAAATTTAGCTAAACTATTCTCATTCTCATTGATGTGTTTAAATGTTTGAAGAGGAACAGAATAGTTATGTAACCTCAAAGCATCTTTCCACAAGACTTTTGCTACTTGAAGAAAGTAATATAGTTCTGTTAAACAAGTCAAACAGCATGGATACTGTCTTAGTAAAATGACCAAAGTTAACTTCACCAATAATGAGACAAATCAACAGCCTATACTTCCCAATGTGGTGTCCTAACACAACATTATTTTCATGATAATCCAGTCAAAAGTACATAACTTGAATCTAATAATGATAAAATATTCTAATTTGAAGTATATGCTACAAAACAGTTATCCTGAACTATTCAGAGATACCAGTTTCAGGGCAGGGGAGATAGTAGAATGGCTATGTGAAAGACTTTCTTTTTTTTTTTAACTTTTAAAAAAATTTATTTATTATCCCTTTTGTTACCCTTATTGTTCTAGTTATTATTGTTGTTGTTATTGGTGTCGTTGTTGTTGGATAGGACAGAGAGAAATGGAGAGGGGAGGGGAAGACAGAGAGGGGGAGAGAAAGACACCTGCAGACCTGCTTCACTGCCTGTGAAACACTCCCCTGTAGGTGGGGAGCCGAACCGGAATTCCTTATGCTGGTCCTTGCACATTGCGCCACGTGTGCTTAACCTGCTACGCTACCATCCGACTCCGTGAAAGACTTTCATGTCTCAGGCTCTGAATTTCCAAGTTCAGTCTCAAGCACCATCACACACTAGAGTTGCGTGCGCTGTGCTTTGGCCAACAACAACACCCAAACAGAAGCGTCTTGACATACAAAGAAAGTCTCTGTTCATATATATTAAAGGAAAATAGAACAATATGACAATTTAATGTAATGAATGAGCTTATATTTCTTTTGCCATAAATGTATTGGTGGGACTCTGACAAATGGGCGACCTAGTAAATAATGATTTTTTTTAACCAGTTTTAATTTCTAACTTTGAAATTGTGTGTGGTTATATAAGAAAGTACTCAATATTTTAGGAAATATGCAATGCAGTATATAGCAGAACAGAAATGTCAAACCTGAATACTTTAAATAGCTAAAAAAAAAAAAGTGTGTGCTTGTGTGAACATATATGTAGGGAAAGTAAGGAAAGAAGGTGGTGGTGGTGGGTTGGTGATAGAGCACAGGACTTGAATATAATAGAAGTTAACACAGGAAGATGGGAGGAGGTTGTTTTGAGGTCTTAATACACTTTTCTAAAGCTATGGAATTAAATGTAAAGAAGATAAGACACATACTCCTAAGTGTACCCATTGTCATGTTAATATTGAAACTTTTGATACCTCAGTTCACACACCACTCACTATCAGTTATTTTTAACAACTGGAGAGTCCTTTGCTTGGCTTTTTTTTTTTTTTTTTTTTTTTTTTTTTTGCTGTGTCCCATTTGCTTCTCTCCTTTGGGTATTTGTGCTCTTCTTTTTTTGTTAATATTTCCCTGGGGCAGATGATGCTAAATTTCAGACATATGGCTATTTTCATTTTCTGCCAATCACTAAGAAAAAAATACTAAAAAAAAAACAATCATTGTAATAAACTAAACTAAGATATGGAAATATGGAACAAGATGAGTCATATATTTTGGGAGTCAGCAGCTTTGTTTGGCTGCTGACTTACTTCATGACCTTGGGAAAAAAATCACATCATGAGTTTGTGCCCTATTCTTTTCATAATCTTTTTTCCAGAGCTTTCATTACAAAGTGTAGAAAGAATTAACTTATAATTGTGCATCAGTTTGAATCTCCATGATTTAAGTATTAAAGGATTTACCACAAATAAATAACCCTATGAATAGCATGCTGTGAAAATCCTCTTCTTGGCATTTTGGTAGTTGTTTTATCACTGTTACAGCTTTTCAGAATACCCAAAAATATTACCAGCACTGGTTGTAGTATACTTCCCCCTTGTAGCTACCATGTTATTGAATCATGGAAAAAATTAATATATATTAATTTTCTTGAAGTTTTCTTTATCTTTTTCATTTCTAGATTCCAATCTAGAGAGAGAGAGAAAATGGAGAGAGAGATTATACAGACTGAGAAGAAATAAAACTGATTTTGTTTGCAGATGGTGTGATCATCTATGCAAGAAAATTGAAAAGAATCAAAAGAATGTGGAGGTGAGCAGCATAATGGTTATTGCAAAAAAATATATATGTCTATACCTCTGAGGTCCTAAATTCAATCCCTGGTGTCACCATATGCCAGAGATGAGCTGTACTCTGGCCTCTCTCTCATTTAAACAAACAAGCAGGTGATAACACCTTGGGTTGAACATACATGCTAGAATGTGTAAGGACCCAAGTTCAAGTGCCCAGGAGGGTCACTTCCAGTGTTTTTTTCTCTCTCCTTCAGAACATTGCTCAGCTCTAGGTTATTATGGTACTGGGATTGAACCTGGGGCATTTGGTGCTTCAGACAATAATTTATGTAACCACTGTGTTAGCTCCCCAGATTCTCCCCCAATGTAATTTTAATTGCCTTCAACTTCTGAATAAAGAGGTGTTGATATACTTATTGTCTGAGAATATATCAATTATTTTAACCAAAAGAATGAAATTCATTTTTACCAATATATTTTATTTATTTATTTAAATAATGACTAAATTTGTTTTCAGAATCCAGCAACTTTTAAGAGAATAGTTTTCTTTTTTTTTTTAATTTCTTTATTGGGAAGTTAATGTTTTACATTCGACAGTAAATATAATCGTTTGTATATGTATAACATTTCTCCATATAACAATACAACTTCCACTAGGTCCTCTCTCATTCCTCTTGGACCTGTATTCTTCCCCACCCACCCCAGAGTCTTTTACTTTGGTGCAATACACCAATTCCAGTTCAGGTTCTATTTGTGTTTTCTCTTCTGATCTTGTTTTTCAACTTTTGCCTGAGAATAGTTTTCTTTAGTAAGTTTTTTAAAAGTTTGAGCTCCCTCTGGTGGCTTTGCAGTAACATATCATACACAGCATACTTCGGTTTTGTACAGAAACAAACTGATACATGGCTAATGTCATTGATTCATCTGCAATATTAAAGAGTAGCTTGAAACTGTGGTCTTTTAATAGTCTCATCAAAGTCAAGTTTCTGAGAAATACCGCCGATATTGGCAAGGTGATTGTTTCAATGTAAGTGTTAAACAGGCGTAAAGCGCAAGGACCGGTGTAAGGATCCCGGTTGGAGCCCCCGGCTCCCCAGTACAGGTGAGCCACTTCACAAGCGATGAAGCAGGTCTACAGGTGTCTATCTTTCTCTCCATCTCTCTGTCTTCCACTCCTCTCTCCATTTCTCTCTGTTCTATACAACAACGACAACAACAATAAGAAAACAACAAGGGCAACAAAAGGGAATAAATAAAAATATTTTTTAAAATTGTATTTAGTATGCGTGTGATCTACTTACTATATCTCTAAATATATTACCATATAAGTATATTTTACAGAAAAAAAAGTTCTGCTTTCTGATTACAGTATGTACAGGAAGATATTGATTTTTAATATTACTGTGGTTCTCATATTGTGCAAGTCACAGAACCTGTGTGTTGTGTTACTTTACTAGTATAGATCTAGTTCATTTAAAAAAAATGCTGTGAGGCGGAGCTACGGGCAGCAGATCGCTTTCTCTCCTCTCCTCTCCTCTCCCAGATCAACTAGGAATACCAAAGGAGAACACCCGGACCGAAGCAGGACAGGACTAGAATGACCACGGGAACCCAGTAAATCACCCGTGAGTACAAACACGCGTGGCTGGTGACAGAGAGGAGAGAGGGGCCTAAGGAGAGATTAAGTGACTGCTAACAGTTCGACAGTTTGTCAGTGGAGACACCACCTCCAGTCTGCTCCACCAACAAGGGGACAGCTGAAGGGAGGAAAGGACTCCCCAGAGACTCACCAAGTACAACTCTGAGTATCCATTGCTACTACCCTCAGAATCTGGAGCAGCAACAGGGAGGGCACAGAGATCTAACCGGGAAACTCAGGAAAAGACCTATACCTCGGTGGCATAGCTGAGGGGCTGTGAAAGTCTCTTTGCATAACCACTGGATTATCTCTGCCACACCCTGCTTTATCACTTGGTCAGGAGTCATTGATTAAACCAAGAAGCCTATTGATAGTTTAAAAGCCCTCAGGCTACCGTAGCCTACAGGGGGAAAAAAAAAAGGCTTTTTCACCACTGAACTCCAACTCAGGGATTGAAAAAACTGTTAACTTATATAAAATGGTTAAAACAACAAGAAAAAATAATGGAGACTAGAACCAGGACAAGAGTCCAGCTAAAAGTCCTCCAGAGGGCGAAGCACAAAACAATGAGTTCAACATCCAAACATTAGCTAAGGAAATAATAACAGGAGTGAGTAAAGAATTTGAAAAAATTGTAATCAGAACTGCAGGAACAACAAATGAGAATATGGAAGAAAATTCTAATAATCTCATGGTTATTAGAGAGCTGAAAGCTGAAATTGCTGAGCTAAGAAGGCAACTAGCTGAACAAGCTAAAACAGTATCAGAGCAGGGCAACAAAATAGATGAACTCCAGAAAGCAGTAAAGGGCAGAGAGAATAGAATCAATGAGGCTGAAGACAGAATTAGCAAGATTGAGGATGAATTAGAGACAACTAAAGAAGAAGTAAGAGACCTCAAAAAGAGATTAAGAGATGCTGAAAACAACAACAGAGTCCTATGAGATAACTTCAAAAGAAACAATATACGCATTATTGGCTTACCAGAGGAAGAAAGAAAAGGAGAGGAAGAAAGCGTTCTCCAGGCCATAATAGCTGAAAATTTCTCTAGTCTAGACAACACCAAAGACATAAAGATTCAAGAAGCCCAGAGGGTCCCAAACAGAATTAACCCAGACCTAAAGACACCAAGACATGTCATACTTAGATTGGAAAGGAATAAGGATAAAGAAAGGATCCTCAAGGCTGCAAGAGAAAAACAAAGAGTCACCTACAAAGGAAAACCCATAAGATTAGCAGCAGACTTCTCCATACAAACACTACAGGCCAGAAGAGAATGGCAAGATATCTATCGAGTGCTCAATGAGAAAGGCTTTCAGCCAAGAATACTATATCCTGCTAGACTGTCATTCAGACTAGATGGAAGCATCAAAACCTTCTCAGACAAGCAACAGTTGAAGGAAGCAACCATCACCAAGCCTGCCTTGAAAGAAGTTCTGAAAGGTTTCCTATAAACAACCAGACCACCACAAATAGAACACATATCAAAACACTCTAAAACTCTACAAGAATGGCGTTAAAATATCTTCAATCTTTGATATCAATAAATGTGAATGGCCTGAATTCACCTATTAAAAGACACAGAGTAGGAAGATGGATCAGAAAACACAACCCAACAATATGTTGTCTACAGGAAACTCACCTAACGCAACAAGACAAACACAGACTTAAAGTGAAAGGATGGAAAACTATCATACAAGCCAATGGCCCACAAAAAAGGGCAGGAACAGCTATTCTCATATCTGACATGATAGACTTTAAAATACATAAGATTAAAAAAGATAGGAATGGACACTACTTAATGCTCAGAGGATCAGTCAATCAAGAGGACTTAACAATTATTAATATCTATGCACCCAATGAGAAGCCATCTAAATACATCAAACTTCTACTGAAAGAGCTACAGCAATATATTAACAGTAACACAATCATAGTAGGGGACTTCAACACCCCACTATCTCAACTTGACAGATCATCCAGGAAGAAAATCAGTAAAGACATAAGGGAGCTAAATGAAGAGATAGATAAACTAGAACTATTGGACATTTTCAGAGTCATTCATCCCAAGAAACTGGAATACACATTTTACTCAAATCCACATGGATCATTCTCAAGGATAGACCATATGTTAGGCCACAAAGACAGCATCAGCCTATTCAAGAGCACTGAAATCATCCCAAGCATCTTCTCAGACCACAGTGGAATTAAACTAACACTTAACAATCAACAAAAGATTAGTAACAGTGCCAAAATGTGGAAGCTCAACAGTACACTTCTTAACAACTTCTGGGTCAAAGAGGAAATCAAGGAAGAAATCAAAATGTTTCGAGAGTTCAATGAAAATGAAGACACAAGCTATCAAAATATTTGGGACACAGCTAAAGCAGTCCTAAGAGGGAAGTTCATAGCTATACAAGCACACATTAGGAAACAAGAAAAGGCACAAATAAACAGCCTGATTGCACATCTTAAAGACCTAGAAGAAGAACAACAAAGGAACCCTAAAGCAACCAGAAGTACAGAAATTACTAAAGTTAGGGCAGAAATAAATAACATTGAGAATAGGAAAACCATACAAAAGATCAATGAAAGTAAATGTTGGTTCTTCGAAAGAGTAAACAAAATCGACAAACCTTTAGCCAGACTCACAAAACAAAAAAGGGAGAAGACCCAAATAAATCGGATAGTAAATGAAAGAGGAGATATCACAACAGACACTGAAGAAATTCAACATATCATGCCAGGCTTCTATGAACAACTATATGCCACCAAGCTAGAGAACCTGGAAGAAATGAATGATTTCCTAGATACCTACCAACTTCCAAAACTAAGTAAAGAGGAAGTGGATAACATGAACAGGCCCATCACAGCTAATGAAATTGAAACAGTTATCAAAAATCTTCCCAAAAATAAAAGTCCTGGACCAGATGGTTTTACAAATGAATTCTACAAAACTTTCAAAGAAGAACTAATACCTCTACTTTTAAAAGTCTTCCAGAAGATTGAAGACACTGGAATACTCCCTGCCAGCTTCTATGAAGCCAACATCACCCTGATACCAAAAGCAGACAGGGACACAACCAAAAAAGAAAACTACAGACCAATATCTCTGATGAACATAGACGCGAAAATATTGAACAAAATTCTAGCCAACCGGATACAGCAGTATATCAAAAAGATTGTTCATCATGACCAAGTGGGGTTTATACCAGGCATGCAAGGTTGGTTTAATATACGTAAATCAATCAATGTGATCCACCACATCAACAAAAGCAAGACCAAAAACCACATGGTCATATCAATAGATGCAGAGAAAGCCTTTGACAAAATACAACATCCCTTTATGATCAAAACACTACAAAAAATAGGAATAGATGGCAAATTCCTGAAGATAGTGGAGTCTATATATAGCAAACCTACAGCCAACATCATACTCAATGGTGAAAAACTGGAAGCATTTCCCCTCAGATCAGGTACTAGACAGGGCTGCCCACTATCACCATTACTATTCAACATAGTGTTGGAAGTTCTTGCCATAGCAATCAGGCAGGAGCAAGGAATTAAAGGAATACAGATTGGAAGAGAAGAAGTCAAACTCTCCTTATTTGCAGATGACATGATAGTATACATGGAAAAACCTAAGGAATCTAGCAAGAAGCTTTTGGAAATCATCAGGCAATACAGTAATGTGTCAGGCTATAAAATTAACATTCAAAAGTCAGTGGCATTCCTCTATGCAAACACTAAGTTAGAAGAAATTGAAATCCAGAAATCAGTTCCTTTTTCTATAGCAACAAAAACAATAAAATATCTAGGAATAAACCTAACCAAAGAAGTGAAAGACTTGTATACTGAAAATTATGAGTCACTACTCAAAGAAATTGAAAAAGACACAAAGAAGTGGAAAGATATTCCATGCTCATGGGTTGGAAGAATTAACATCATCAAAATGAATATATTACCCAGAGCCATCTACAAATTTAATGCTATCCCCATCAAGATCCCAAGCACATTTTTTAGGAGAATAGAACAAATGCTACAAATGTTTATCTGGAACCAGAAAAGACCTAGAATTGCCAAAACAATCTTGAGAAAAAAGAACAGAACCGGAGGCATCACACTGCCAGATCTCAAACTATATTATAGGGCCATTGTCATCAAAACTGCTTGGTACTGGAACATGAACAGACACACTGAGCAGTGGAATAGAATTGAGAGCCCAGAAATGAGGCCCCACACCTATGGACATCTAATCTTTGACAAAGGGGCCCAGACTATTACATGGGGAAAGCAGAGTCTCTTCAACAAATGGTGCTGGAAACAATGGGTTGAAACATGCAGAAGAATGAAGCTGAATCACTGTATTTCCCCAAATACAAAAGTAAATTCCAAGTGGATCAAGGACTTGGATGTTAGACCAGAAACTATCAGATACTTAGAGGAAAATATTGGAAGAACTTTTTTCCGCATAAATTTTAAAGACATTTTCAATGAAACGAATCCAATTACAAGGAAGACTAAGGCAAGTATAAACCTATGGGACTACATCAAATTAAAAAGCTTCTTCACAGCAAAAGAAACCACTACCCAAATCAAGAGACCCCTCACAGAATGGGAGAAGATCTTTACATGCCATACATCAGATAAGAGTTTAATAACCAACATATATAAAGAGCTTACCAGACTCAACAACAAGACAACAAATAACCCCATCCAAAAATGGGGGGAGGAATTGGACAGAATATTCACCACAGAAGAGATCCAAAAGGCTGAGAAACACATGAAAAAATGCTCCAAGTCTCTGATTGTCAGAGAAATGCAAATCAAGACAACAATGAGATAACACTTCACTCCTGTGAGAATGTCATACATCAGAAAAGGTAACAACAGCAAATGCTGGAGAGGGTGTGGGGTCAAAGGAACCCTCCTGCACTGCTGGTGGGAATGTAAATTGGTCCAACCTCTGTGGAGAACAGTCTGGAGAACTCTCAGAAGGCTAGAAATGGACCTACCCTATGACCCTGCAATTCCCCTCCTGGGGATATATCCTAAGGAACCCAACACATCATCCAAAAAGATCTGTGTACACATATGTTCTTGGCAGCACAATTTGTAATAGCCAAAACCTGGAAGCAACCCAGGTGTCCAACAACAGATGAGTGGCTGAGCAAGTTGTGGTATATATACACAATGGAATACTACTCAGCTGTAAAAAATGGTGACTTCACCGTTTTCAGCCGATCTTGAATGGACCTGGAAAAAATCATGTTGAGTGAAATAAGTCAGAAACAGAAGGATGAATATGGGATGATCTCACTCTCAGGCCGAAGTTGAAAAACAAGATTAGAAAAGAAAACACAAGTCGAACCTGAAATGGAATTGGAGTATTACACCAAAGTAAAAGACTCTGGGGTGGGTGGGTGGGTGGGGAGAATACAGGTCCATGAAAAATGATGAATGAAATAGTGGGGGTTGTATTGCTAAATGGGAATCTGGGGAATGTTATGCATGTAAAAAAAAAAAAAAGAAGTAGAAACGCAAAGCAGAAATTGTCTGAGTTTGGAGTATGGCACCAAAGTAAGAAAGCAGAAGTATACTAGAGTTTGCAGTGAGTACCTCCCTAATACTTCCTCTCCACTTTTCCAAGCTTTGGGTCCATGATTGCTCAACAATTTGTTTGGCTTTGTATGTTAACTCTCTTTTCAGTCACCAGGTTCCAGGTGTCATCAGGATGCCGGCCAGACTTCCCTGGATTGAAGACACCACCAGTGTGTCCTGGAGCTCAGCTTCCCCAGAGACCCATCCTACTAGGGAAAGAGAGAGGCAGACTGGGAGTATGGACCGACCAGTCAACGCCCATGTTCAGCGAGGAAGCAATTACAGAAGCCAGACCTTCTACCTTCTGCAACCCACAATGACCCTGGGTCCATGCTCCCAGAGGGATAGAGAATGGGAAAGCTATCGGGGGAGGGGGTGGGATATGGAGATTGGGTGGTGGGAATTGTGTGGAGTTGTAACCCTCCTACCCTATGGTTTTGTTAATTAATCCTTTCTTAAATAAAAAAAAATAATAATAAAGAAAAATAAAAAAATAAATAAATAAAAATTTAAAAAAATGCTGTGTTTGTTAAGCGCAGGTGGCGCAAAGCACAAGGACCGGTGTAAGAATCCCGGTTCAAACCCCGGCTCCCCACCTTCAGGGGAGTCGCTTCACAAGCGGTGAAGCAGGTCTGCAGGTGTCTAGCTTTCTCTCCTCCTCTCTGTCTTCCCCTCCTCTCTCCATTTCTCTCTGTCCTATCCAACAACGACAACAACAATAATAACTACAACAATAAAACAACAAGGGCAACAAAAGGGAATAAATAAATAAAATAAATATAAAAAAAGGAAACTACATTTCTTTTAAAAAAATGCTGTGTTTATATTCTGTAGTGAGAAGGATTAGAGATATTTACATACTCAAACAAAATTTACATGGTGATTATATGTATCAATATTTTTTGGCTTTTTTGACATGAAAATATACTCCATGGTGTGTTTTGCACAATTATAGACAATGTCTCTGTGATTTTTTTCTTCTTATCTTGCAGATCATTGATTTGTGTCTTAGTGATAACCATCTTATCCTTCTGTTTATCTGCCAAGGTCCATAATCTGTTTGAGTGTCTTCTTTAAAAAAAAAAATTATTGGCTAGAGATAGAGCAAAGCTGAGAAGAAAGGGGGTGATAGAAAGAGAGATATCTGCAATACTTCTTGACCATTTATAAAGTTTTCCCCTGGCAGGTGGGGACTGGGAGCTTGAACTGAGATCCTTGCACGCTTTATCATGTGCTCTCAACGAGGTGCATCACTATCCAGCCCAAGAATTTTCTCTTAAAAATAATTTATGGGAGATAGCATAAGGGTTATGCTAGCTCTCAATTTCTGTCTATCTCTGTTCAGAGAAAAAGAATACACACATGTACACATATTGAAACATATACATATACCTGCCAGGAGGGGTTGTAGGTTCTTCATGCAGGCACTGAGCCCCAGAGACACCCTCGGAGGCAACTAAAAGTAAATAAATAAAAATAATAACAACAGTGATTTCAGTTTTCCTCCCCCTCGTGAATTCTATTTTGCTTTTATTATTTTTTTTTACTTTCTTTCTTTATTATTTGTTGGATAGAGACAGCCAGAAATCGAGAGGGAAGGGGGTGATAGGGAGACAGACAGAAAAACAGCTGTAACAATGCTTCACCACTTGCAAAGCTTTCCCCCTGCAGGTGGGGACCAGGGGCTCTAACCCGAGTCGTTGTGCATTGTAACATTTGCACTCAAACAGACAGATGTGCCACCACCCAGCCCCTTTTTATTATTTTTTAATGAAAATTACAGTTTAATTCAACCTCACAGTTGGCTTCTTTTTTTTTTTTCATTTATTGGGGGATTGATGTTTTACAGTTGCCAGTTATTATTTATTTATTTATAAAAAGGAAACATTGACTAAACCATAGGATAAGAGGGGTACAACTCCACGCAATTCCTACCACCAGAACTCCGTATCCCATTCCCTCCCCTGATAGCTTTCCTGTTCTTTAACCCTCTGAGAGTATGGACCCAAGGTCATTGTGGGATGCAGAATGTGGAAGGTCTGGCTTCTGTAATTGCTTCCCCACTGAACATGGGCGTTGGCAGTTCGATACATATTTCCAGCCTGTCTCTTTCTTTCCCTAGTAGGGTGGGGCTCTGGGGAGTTGAAGCTCCAGGACATATTGGTGGGGTTGTCTGTCCAGGAAGCCAGTTATTATTTTTAACCAGAGCACCCCTCAGCTCTTGCTTATGTTGATGCAGGAAATTGAACCTGGGACATTGGAGCCTCAGGCAAGAGAGTCTCTTTGCATAACCTTTATGCTATCTACCCACCGTCATATTTTGCCCTTCTTTTTTCTGCCTGATGTCTCTCCTTCAAAGTACTGGTGTTTCCTATACAAGATATTATTTTTCTTGATTGGCTGATGTATTTAATTTTAAACATTGAAATAATGGTCATTTCACATCTGGTGGAAGGCAAAGGTACTTCTAATTATAAAGTACTAAAGCCAGTTTCACTAGCCTATGAGAGCTTATTACTATTATTTTTATTGCTACTTATATTATTACTTTGATCGTTCATAGTTTATAAGGGGAAATTAATGATTTACAGTCATTAGTACATGTGTAAAATTTCTGTTTTGTGCAAAACAATCTCACCCTCAGCCTAGGTCCTCCTCCACCATCATGCAACAGGACCTGAAAACTCCCCTTCCTCTCTCTCCTCCCCCCAGAGTCCTTTACTTTGGTACAATTCACCAAACCCAGTCCAAACTCTGCTTTGTGTTTCCACTTTTGTTCTTATTTATCAATTTCTGTCCATAAGTGATATCATTCCACATTCTTCCTTCTCTTCCTGGCTTATCTCAGTTAACATGATTCTTTCAATCTCCACCCATGATGAGATGAAGGAGGTAAATTTATCATTCTTAATAGGTGAGTAGTATTCCATTGTGTATATCTACCACAACTTTCTCAGGCACTCAATTGCTGTTGTGCAAGTTGCTTCCAGGTTTAGGCTATTATAAATTATACCACTATGAACATAGGTATACAGAGATTTTTTTGGATGGTGTATTTGGTTCCTTAAGGTATATCCCCAGGAGAGAAATTGCAAGGTGATAAGGTAGGTCCATTTCCAGCCTTCTGAGAGTTCTCCAGGCTGCTCTCCAGCAGTGCGGGAGGGATTTCTTACCGCAGTACCCTCTGCAGCATTTGTTGTTACTATCCTCTTTGATGTATGACATTCTCACAGGAGTGAAGTGGTATCTCATTGTTGTCATTATTTGCATTTCTCTGAAAATCAGTGACACTGGGCATTTTTTTCATATTTTTGTTGACCTTTTAGATTTCTTCTTTGGTAAATATTCTGTTCATATCCTCTCCCCAATTTTGGATGGGGTCATTTCTGTTGTTGTTGCTGCTGAGTTAGGTGATCTCTCTTTTTTTTAAAAAAAAAAAGATTTTATTTATTTATTTGGGATGCATTGGATCGACCTTCTTGTGGTGCATCCCGTGAGTACCGATTCATTGGGGAAACTGACGATCCTTCCTACCCGACTGAATCCACATGGATCCCAGTCACTTTCAAAGCCAGCAACAAAGCAGCTTCTGACAGCTTTCAACCTGACGCTGTTGACTGGCTACGGAAGAAGGGCAAACGCTAGAAGAAGAAGAAGATTTATTTATTTATGAGAAAGATAGGAGGAGAAAGAAAGAACCAGACATCACTCTGGCACATGTGCTGCCGGGGATCGAACTCAGAACCTCATGCTTGAGAGTCCAAAGCCTTATCACTACACCACCTCCCGGACCACATGGTGATCTCTTTATATATTTTGATTATTGATCTTTTGTCTAATGTATGGCATGTAAGATCGTCTCCCATGCTGTAAGGAATCCCCTTGAGTGGTGGTTTCTTTTCCTGTGCAGAAGCTTTTCAATTTGATGGAGTCCCCTGGGTTTATTATTATTATTATTTTAGTCTTCCTTGCAATTGGACTTGTGTCATTGAAGATGCCTATAAAACCTAGATGAAAAAGAGTTCTGCTGTGGTCCAAGAGGTGGCGCAGTGGATAAAACATTGGATTCTCAAGTGTGAGATCCCCAGTTCAATCCCCACGATGTTTGGTGTTTCTCTCTCTCTCTTTCTCTCTCTCTTTCTCCCTTCCCCTCCCTCCATCCTCATATCTTTCTCATGAATAAATAAATAAAATCTAAAAAAAAAGAGTTCTGTCAATATTTTCCTCTAAGTATTTGATAGTTTCTGGTCTAACATCCAAGTCCTTGATCCATTAGTTTACTTCTGTGTTTTGTGAAATGTAGCAGCTCAATTTCATTCTTCTGTACATGTTTTTTATTCTTATTGAGAGACAGAAAGGGACCAGAGAACCACTTCAGCATTTTTTTTTTCATGCTGTGCTAAGGACGGAAACCAGAGCCTCATGCATGAAAGAGTTGCAGTCTACTGCTGAGCCATCTCCTTGGTCCTTGACTGTTAGTTTTTCAAGCTAGTTGTTAAGCTCAGTACTTACTGAAAGTAAAATGATCTTCATATTACATTCATTACATTGAAAAGACAGTAAACACTTAAAACTCATTATTTACTAATTATTATTATCAATCGTATATTATTTGTGTCTTTGGCAATACTTTACTACTGCAAATCTCTTTCCAGTTCTATACTTAGTGATATATTGGTAGTTTCAACTTGACTATGGAGAAGCATTTACATTATGGAAATTGATAAATCATAAAATTTGGCTTAATTTTATTGATGTCTTGCTTGTCTAGATGCAACAAAGTGTTTAGAAAAATGTTACAAGGGGGTCGGGCGGTGGCACAGTGGGTTAAGAACACATGGCACAAAGCACAAGCACCGGTGTAAGGATCCGAGTTGGAGCCCCTGGCTCCCCACCTGCAGGGGTGTTGCTTCACTGGCAGTGAAGCAGGTCTGCAGGTGTCTGTCTTTCTCTCCCCCTCTCTGTCTTCCCCTCCTCTCTCCATTTCTCTCTGTCCTATCCAACAACAAACGACATCAACAACAACAATAATAACCAAAACAAGGCTACAACAAGGGCGACAAAAGAAGGAAAAAATGGCCTCCAGAAGCGGTGGATTCATGGTACAGGCACTGAGCCCCAGCAATAACCCTGGGGGCAAAAAAAAATGTTACAGATACAAGAATTTGGCATACATCAGCTAAAACACTGTGTAAGGACTAGTGTGGCATATAGAATTTATAGTAAGAAATATTTTATATGTAAACACTATTTGAGAGCTTGTTTGGAGGTTCAAGCAGGAGAGTGCAGCTACTTGTCACCCTCGACTGAAGAGGAAGGCTGTCCTCTTCAATGGAGTGTGCAGCTTGGGGGGCACATAGAGCGGTGAGGGAGGAAAGGGACACCCCATTGAACGCCAGGGTTGATTCACCTGATCTGGAGTGACAGATCTCACAGCCAGGTCACTCTCACGTCCTGTAAACACTATTTGTAAGTTATATGCTATACATCCTTTTTATCAGAAGAAAACAAATATATATTCATAAATTTTGTTTCCAGTCAGCTTTAAAAATTAGATATCATACCACCGGTTTCTGTCCAAAACCAGAAAAGATGCCAACAGCAAGCAAGTTCTCTGCTGAGGCTCCTGAAGAAATCACTGGTGTACTCATTCAACCTCAGGAGTGGTGCCTTGGTATTAAAATAACTATGTAGGTCCTTTGATAAGGACGGCTCCTAAATTTATCCCTTTCACCTTCAATGTGGGCTGTATTTAGTAACTGTAATGATGATTGTAGCAGAATTAATTAATTATATGTCCAGTACTAATTTATAAAAAGCTATTGTGGGGAGGCAGGCAGTAGCACAGAGGGTTAAGTGCACATGGCGCAAAGTGCAGGGACTAGCGTAAAGATCCTTGTTCTAGCCCCCAGCTCCCCACCTGCAGAGGGGGTCGCTTCACAGGTGGTGAAGCAGGTCTGCAGGTGTCTATCTTTCTCTCCCCCCTCTGTCTCTTCCCCTCCTCTCTACCCTATCCAACAACAACAACAGCAATAATAATAACAACAGTCATAAACAACAAAAAGGGAAAAAATAGCCTCCGGAAGTAGTGGATTCATAGTGCAGGCACCAAGCCCCAGCAATAACCCTGGAGCCAAAAAAAAAAAAAAAAAAAAGCTATTGTCGCTTTTGACTTGCTCTGTGGACTGCTTGTTTTGGGGGAAGTAACAGCCATGTTAAAAAGACACATATACCCAACCAAAAAGATGTGTGTACATCTATGTTCATAGCAGTACAATTCATAATAGCTAAAACCTGGAAGGAACCCAGGTGCCCAACAGCAGATGAGTAGCTGAGAAAGCTGTGGTATATATATACAATGGAATACTATGCAGCTATTAAGAACAATGAGCCCACCTTATCTGACCCATCTTGGACAAAGCTAGAAGGAATTATGTTAAGTCAGCTAAGTCAGAAAGATAAAGATGAGTATGGGATGTCCTCACTCATCAACAGAAGTTGAGAAAGAAGAACAGAAAGGGAAACTAAAAGCAGGACCTGACTAAATGGAGAGCAGGGCACCAATGTAAAAACACTGTGGTGAAGGGGAGGGTGGCCATTGGGCTTCCTGGCACGGCGGGGGGTGGGTAGGGGGGGTAGGTGGTGATGGGACACAGTCTTTTGGTGGTGGGAGTGAAGTTTATGTACAATCCTATTAAAGTGTAAACATATAAACCACTATTTAATTAATATGAGAGGTGAAAACTGGTGATATGTCTAGAACTTCTTAAAACACAGACTGAGTCTTTTTAATACATAGGCTGTCTTTGATATGTTGTCTCTCCAAAAAGCCTAGACCAGGGAGAACAGAAGCAACTGGTAGCATAGCTACATACAAGATGCTGGGTATTATACCCCAAATCCTATCAAAGGGACTTTCCAAAGTTAACCCTATCACCAAATAAGGTGACGATAACAATTAACTATCCATTGTCTTCTTGAACCCTAAGACAACAGGAACCTCACATTTCCACTATAGAGCCTACCTATATTTCCCCCAGTCCTGGAACCTTAGGGTGGGGCCCACTTTTCTGCATGCTGCTCTCAATTCAAATCAAATAATATTGCATCCGCAGATCACAACCTAATCAATGCAACAAGTGCCACCCCAGCATACTTCACTTCAGACTGTGACCAGAGACTTCAGGTGTGGAATGACAACCCTTCAGCTTCATCACTCGGGTGAGACCTTTCCTTCCATAGTATTCTCTAATTCCATTCCAGGTGTTCCACTCCCCAATAAAGTCCCCAAACCTAGATATAGACCAGGTCCCCTGAGATAGAGCATAGGTTCACTCGTGCCCATAAACTAGGGGGAAAATATATACCTGAAAGCAGATGTACACAAGAGCATGCAGGGAATACCCCCAACACTTCATCTGCACTATTACAGTCTATAGGTCCATGATTGTTCAACAATTTGTTTGGCTTTGTATGTTAACTCTCTTTTCAGCTACCAGGTTCCAGATGCTGACCAGACTTCCCTGGACAGAGGAACCCATCAACGTGTACTTGAATTACTTGAATTTCTTTTTTTTAAATGTATTTATTGGGGAATTAATGTTTTACATTTGACAGTAAATACAATAGTTTGTACATGCATAACATTTCCCAGTTTTCCATATAACAATATAACCCCCACTAGGTCCTCTGTCATCCTTCTTGGATCTGTATTCTCTCCACCCGTCCACCCCAGCGTCTTTTACTTTGGTGCAATACACCAATTCTAGTTGAAGTACCAACTTTCTTAAGGGACAGACATCTTTCCAGAGATCTGTGAAAATTGAACTGTTAAGATTCAGGATATTCAGAAACTATCAACACCACTGTTTCTCCTTACTTCATTGGAAGGTCATTGGGCTAACTTCCTTTGTCAGGCTCCCCAGATCTAACTCACTTAACTTTCTTTTTCTTTTTTTCCTTCCTTCCTTCCTTCCTTCCTTCCTTCCTTCCTTCCTTCCTTCCTTCCTTCCTTTTTTCCTCCCTCCCTTCCTTCCTTCTTTCCTTCCTACTTTTTATCAGAGATCTGCTCAGCTCTGCCTTATGGGGTGTGGGTAATTGAACCTGAGACATTTGGAGCCTCAGGCATGAGAGTCTTTTTGCATAACCATTATGCTATCTACCTCCACTGCTCACTTAACATTCTGTAGGCCTTGGTAAGCATTTATTTCAGGAAAGGCAAATTAAGAGTTGAAAAACATGGTTAATGAGTTATCTCTAAATTGTCAATGTTCAGAGACTCCAACCTGATAAATATTTTCTGAAGTCATAATCTCATACTGTTGAGGGACAGGAAGTATCTGGAGGGTGCTGCCCCAGAAATGGGAGTGGTGACAGGTGTGGCTTGGAAAGGTGAAGGTGGGGCTTCTCTCTCTTGCCTAGGTGGGCCTGCCTCTAACGAGATGTGAGTAAGGGGGCTCCTCTCTTTCTCTTTCTCTCTTGGCCTAACATGTAAATGTTCTGAATTTTCTTGTTTTTTATTTATTCATTTTATTTCTGAGAGAAATGCAGAGAGACACACACAGAAAAACACCAGAGCCCTGCTCAGCTCTGGCTTATGGTAGTACGGGGGATTGAACCTGGGATTTAGGTTCAATCTCAGGCATGAGAGTCTGTGCATAACCATTATGCTATCTCCCCCACCCTGAATTTTCTTGAATAACGTTTAAAATTCCTGAAAATCATGCTCTCTCCTCAATGCTTTGTGGAGATTATGTGTGATGAACTTTTAAATGTTGGAGAAACAATGGTCAGACAACTCCCCCCAATACAGTACCATTCTGAAAATAAATGAGTTCCTTTGAAAAGGTTTTATGTTTGAGGATTTGACTATTTACTTAGAGAGAGAGAGAAAGAAAAGGGGCAGGGAGAGAGAGAGAGAGTCCCAGCACTGCTTCACTGGTCCTGAAATTTCCCCCCTGTAGGAGGAAATAGAGAGTTTGAGTCTAGGTCCTTGTGCATAGTAAGTAATGTGTACTCAACCAGGTACATGACTGCCCAGCCCCCCACCTATACATTGTTTTGAAAAACTTAATGCTGTTGGAAATTTAATAGACTGGAGTAGAGTATAAATATAACATGAACTGGGTATGTGGCTGGCTTTATTGTGCTATTTACATTATTGGAGTGGTCTGGCCAGAACCTGCAGCATACCTGAAGTCTGCCTGAACATCTTTTCTTGATTGCTTACCATCCAATTAGTGTCCGGCTTTAACTCCTGCTTCTTCACCTCTCACACACTACAATGCTACCATGCCAAGATACCTGCAGCCCCCAATCTTCAATATTGCATTATGCACAAGATAAACTTTTGCAGATGGGAAAACTGTTAAAAGAAACTATTTTAGAGAATTTGGGATTTCATTTAAAGTGTTAAACTAAACATTATGAGTATAAACAGGATGCTTTCCCTACATATAATTTATAGACTACTTTTGTGTTCAAATGGAGGCATACTATAATAGTTTATTATTTTATTTTATTGCTGGATAGATACAGAGAGAAATTGAGAGGAGGGGGAAGCTATAGAGAGAAAGAGACAGAGAGACACCAGCAGCCCTGCTTCACCACTTGTGAAGCTTTCCCCCTGCAGGTGAGGACCAGGGGCTTGAACCTGGGTCCATGAGCACTGTAATGTGTGCACTTAACCAGGTGTGCCACCATCTGGCCCTGTAACCCTACTCTTTAGATAATTTCTATTTCTCTCTCTTTCTCTTTTTGTCGACTTTTTTTAATTGGAGGGTTAACAGTATACAGTCAACAGTAAATCACAGTAGTTTGCACATGTGTGGCACTTCTCAGTTTTCTACGTAACAATTCACCCCCCTCTAGGTCCTCCTCTGCATCATGTTCCAGGACCTGAACCCTCCCCTTGCCCCAGAGTCTTTTATGTTGGTGCAATGTACCAAAACTAGCCCAAGTTCTGCTTTGTGTTTTCTTATTTTTCAAATTCTTTTATAAATTATTAGTGGCTTAATACTAATAGTTTAATAGACAAGATTGTGGGATAAGAGGGGCACAATTCACACAACTCCCACCATGAGAGAACTTTAGCTAATTTCTAATCATTATTCAGAACTTATCTTAAAAATTATTTCCTCTCTTTTCTCCAACTGTGATAAATACTCACAGTTCTTATTGATATTATAGTTATATTCTTTTTTAATATTTATCTATTTATTTCCTTTTTGTTGCCCTTTTTTGTTATTGTTGTTGATGTCATCGTTGCTGGATAGGACAGAGAGAAATGGAGAGAGGAGGGGAAGACAGAGAGGGGGAGAGAAAGATAGACACCTGCAGACCTGCTTCACCTCTTGTGAAGCGACTCCCCTGCAGGTGGGGAGCCGGGGACTCGAACCGGTATCCTTACACTGGTCCTTGCGCTTGGCGCCACCTGCACTTAACCAGTTATATTACATTCTATTGTTAATAATCTTCTGTCTATAACAATAAAAGATTAGGGTCCTTAGAAGCAAAAAATTTTTTCCATTTATTGTTTTATTCTCAGCATTTAATATATAATAGATAACGTACTTGTTTTCTAGACATAGGTAAATTTATATAATATTATATTATATTTTTATTGTTACTATTTTGCCTCCAATTACTGGGTCTTGGTGCTGGCATTATGAATCCACTGCTCCTGGATGACATTTTTTCCTTTTTTTTTTTTCCCCCTCCTATTTTATTCAATAGGGCAGATAAGTTGAGAGGGAGGAGGGGATAGAGAGAGAGAGAGAGAGAGAGAGAGAGAGAAAGACACCTGAAAATCTGCTTCACCACTTGTGAAACATCCCCCCTGCAGGTGGAGAGCAGGGGCTTGAACCCAGATCCTGTACTTCATATTATGTGCTCCATAAGTTTATGACTGTTATTAAACCACACCAAGGAAAAGCATACATGATAAGGAATTCAATATCTTCACAGATAGAAGTTAGGGAAGAATATCGATAAGAGTTTATAAGACTAGAATTTATCATAGGATGGTCCTGGCAGAGACTGACCAGAAATCATAAAGATGGAAGTTGCTGGAATAATCAGTGATCTTCCCTGTAGGATGTATCATTTAGTGTGAAGTTAATGTTAGGTAAATTTGCCTGTGATCTTATTAATAACACTATGCAAATGAATGTTGTCTGTCTTGCATATCATAGTTTGTGCAATTTTTCTATTTGCGAGGTATGATACTGTTTTTGCAAGTGGTGGTTTCTGTTTTCAGTTCCTAGTTGGCACTTACATCCTAGCAGCCAGCTGAATTTATTTTCCCTCTATCTTATAAAAATGAAGAAGTTTAAGTCTAGATTATTAAGATCTAATTGTTTCCACAATAAATTAGCTTCATCCACTCTAAAATTTTATTTAAATAGAATCACAATATACTTTTTTGTCTGACTCTTTTTGTTTATTAACTGCGCTCTGCAGTTCACTTCTCCTTTGCTTTCTAAAATAGTGCATAGTAGACAAGATGGGCCTAGACCGCGAATAAATCCCACTCTCCATTGTTACTGGTCATTTCTATCAGGAACAACACAATAGACTCCTTTGTGGGCCCCCATAGGACCTTGCCATCAACATGGATCAACAATGGTAGAGAATGTTCCATCCTCTGAAGGGAGGCTGGACAACATACTCTATCTTCCATACTCTACCTTTCAGAAAATGGGTTCTAAAATTGGGGCAGTTTGGAATGTTCCTACTCATGACCACAGAATGTGAGCTCAGATCTACAGGGATGCAGAGGTCACATAGGCTCCTAAGCTGAATATGGGCCCCAGATCAGATCAAATCGATGGGGTTTACAGTCAACAATATTTATACACTTTTCTCATATTTGGGAGCTGCTCTCGTTCCTGATCCAGCTTTCTTGTCATTTTTCCAGCCATGACATCATCTCCCCAGACAATAACTTGGCTCCACCTGCATATCAGATATCAGGCTCAAAAAAAAAAAAACAAAAACAAAAAACCCAAACACTAGTCTAGTCATGGGCTCTTTAGAATATAACTAAAATAGGACTACTAGCTATCTACAAAATGGAGGCCCCCAAATCTTCATCTGCACTAATCCAGCCTTTAGGTTCATAATTAGTCAACAATTTTTTTGGCTTTATATATTAACTCTTCTTTCAGCCATCGGGTTCCAGATGCTACTGTGATGCCAACCGGACTTCCCTGGGCAGACAACCCCACCAATATGTCCTGGAGCCCTGTTTCCCCAGAGCCCCATCCCACTAGGGAAAGAGAGAGACAGGCTGGGAGTATGGATCAACTTGTCAATGCCCATGTTTAGTGGGGAAGCAATTACAGAAGCCAGACCTTCCACCTTCTGCACCCTATAATAACTCTGGGTCCATACTCCCAGAAGAATAAAAAATAGGAAAGCTCTCAGGGGAGGGGATGGGATACGGAGTTCTGGTGGTGGGATTTGTGTGCAGTTTATTCCTCTTATCCTATGGTTGTCAGTGTTTCCTTTTTATAAATAAAAATTATATTTTAAAAGATTTCATGTTATATCTTCCATCAGCATTTGATGACATTTCTCAAGGGAACCATTTGAGTCAGAAGTTCTATTTGTGGTAAGATGATTATGATTGCTATTATTATTATTATTAGCACTTTTTTATTGCTATCCACTCTTGGTGCATAAAAGATGAATCCACTGTGGCCATTTTTTCTTTTTAATTTTTTTTTATTTTATAGGATGGAGAGAAACTGAAAGGGGAGTGGGACATAGGGGAAGAGAGAGACAGCCAAAGCACTGCTTCACCTACCTAAAGCTTCCTCCCTGCAGGTGGGGACCAGGGATTTGTGCCAGGGTCCGTATGCATGATAATATGTGTGCTCAACCAAGTGTGCCACTACTAGGTCCTTATTATTAGTGATTTAATGGTGTTTTACAAAATGATAAGATTTCAGGATTATAATTTTACATTCTTACATGGTGTACATGTCACCACATCCTCCATCAAAGTTCCATGCCACTTCCCTATATCGACTATAGTTCTTACCAAGTCTAAGAGATAGTTTGGTTAACTTTTTTTTTGCAAGTTCATTTGCTTTAGTCATCTATAATTCTACATATGAACAAAGCCATCTAGTAGTTGTCCCTTACTTCTTCACTTAGCACAGTCACCTCCAGTTCCATTCATTTCATTTCAAATGATTACCATGTTAGTTTTTTTAATTATTATTACATAGAGGTATTTTGTTTAATATATACTCTAAAACTTATTTATTCAGTCATTTGTCCTTGAGCACTTAGGTTTTCATATTTTTGCTACTGTGAATAGTGAAGCTATAAACATAGGATGTAGTGGTTTGGGAGGTGGTGTAGTGGATAAAGCATTAGACTCTCAAGCATGAAGTCCAGAGTTCAGTTCCCAGAAGCACATGTACCAGAGTGGTGTCTTGTTGTTTCTCTCTCTTCTCCTATATTTCTCTTTAATAAATAAATAAAAATAAAACAAAAACACCAGGTGTATATATCCTTTCAAATCTGTGTTGTCATGTATTTTGATATATGTCAGCTATTAAATTTTAATTTTAATATGCACCATTAAGAGATATAACTAAGATTATAGAGTTCAGAAGAAAAACTACTGTTTAAAAAAAACTAGTATTTTGCTGGAACATTATCATATCAAGTCTCTACGTATATTATGTACTTGACAAATAAGCATATATTACTTTAATTAATTATCAACAATCCTATAAGTAGGTGCTATGTTTCTAATTCTCACATTTGAATCAATAAATTAAGATGCAAAATGGTTAAATAGTTCACTCAAAATAACCCACTTATGGAAATAATAGACCTAGGATTTTTTTTTTTTTTAGTAATTTAATATTGATTTACAGAATTGTAAGATATAATTCCACATCTTTCTCATCACCAGAGTTCTGTGTTTCCATTCCATCCATTGAAAACTGCATTAGGTGGTCCGGGAGGTGGTGTAGTGGATAAAGTGTTGTACTTTTAAGCATGAGGTCCTGAGATCGATTCCCGGCAGCACATGTACCAGAGTGATGTCTTATTCTCTCTCTCTCTCTCCATCCTATCTTTCTCATTAATAAATAAATTAAAAATATTTTTTAAAAACTACCTTCCTACTTTAAAAAAAAAAGAAAAAGAAACTGGATTAGTTCTCCCAAGATCACAGATAAGAGTTGAGCATTATTTCTGTATTTATATGTTTTATATGCCCATTTTTCCTATGGTCCTGCCTTCTCTTCCTTTCTAAGTTATACCTACTACTTCTGAATGTCCTTCCTCCCTCTTTTTTTCTTTTCCCTCTTCTCTCTCTGGGTCCTGATAGAATTGGAGTTCAGACCCCTGACATTTATCCCTCTAAGAGTATGGATCAGAATTCTCTATGAGTGCAGAAGGTGAAAGGTCTAGCTTCTATAATTGCTTCTCTGCTACACAGAGAAAAATCCCCAGCCTCTCTCTATTTTTCCCTAGTGGGTTAGGGCTCAAGAGAGGTGAGGTTCCAGGACACATTGGTGAAGTCAGAATGAAATTATAGTGACATTTGCAACTTGGTGGCTGAAATACAGTAAGATATAAAACAGGACAAAATGTTTAATGAACAGGAACCATAAAGTAGGAATAGAGAGTAGGGGAATATAGATTTTAGGATGGTTAGAAGCTAGGAATTCTATTTTAGGTATGTTTCAAGGGGTCCATGACTGTGGTAATTTTGGCTGGAGCTTGATAGCTAACCTTCAGGTGGACTAAAAATATTGTCTGTCAAGATGGTGTCAGAGTTGAGAATGGAACTAGAAAACTGGATCAGGACAGAGAGAAGCTCCCAAATTTGAACAAAATTTGTAAATACTATTAACTATTTACCATGTTGACCTGACCCAGCGTATTTGTTTTTGATGATGCAATATTTTAATAGCTTAATTAACTTTATTTATTTATGCCTCCAAGGTTATCACTGTGGCTCAGTGCTGGCACCACCACTCTTGGTGTTGTTTTTTTTTTCTTTTTTCTTTTTTCTTCCATTTTATTCAGAAGGACAGAGAGAAATCGACCAGGGGTGGGGATGGTGGGTACAGAGGGAGAGAGAAAGATAGACACCTACAGACCTGAGTCATTGCTTGTGTAACATCCCCGCTGCAGCTGGGGAGTGGGGTTTCAAATGTGGGTTCTTATGTGATTCCTTGTGTGTAGTACTATGTGCACTTAACTGGGTGAACCATCACTTGGCCCCTATTTGTTTATTTATTTATTTTAATTTTTTGTTATCTTTATTTATTTATTGGATAGAGAAAGCCAGAAATTGAGAAGGGGGGTGATAAGAGAGAGACAGAGAGACACCTGTAGCCCTGCTTCAACACTTGTGAAGCTTCCCCCCTGCAGGTGGGGACCAGGGGCTCAAACCTGGGTCTTTGTGCACTGTAACATGTGCGCTCAACCTGGTGTGCCACCACCCGGCCCCCCCATTTGTTTATTTTTAATGAAAGATAGTCGGGGTGGGAGGAGACACTAGAATACTGCTCACTTCTACTTTATGGTGGTTGTGGAGATGTATCTAGGACCTCAGGCTTGAAAGTCTTTTACATAGTCACTATACTGTCTCCCCAGTCTGATCTAGGGTTTTATTAAACATTTTCTGGGCACTATTTTAGGTGCTTTTTATAATCTCTAAAATAGTGCCAACCGTGCTTTATTCTCCCTTACCACTGGAGGAACTGAGACATAAAAAAGTAAAGTAAGTCACCTAAGATCACAGAGATCATGGCCACATGGAAGCAATATTCAGATCCAGACAGCTTGGCTTAATGGTTCATGCATTTCACTAACTTGTCTGTGGCTTCTCTTGAGCCCCTGTGGCAGGACTTTCACATGTGTGTTTATCACTATTCTGCTGTACTTCATTGACAATAGAGAAATTTCACAGAAAGGTTGAATGTGAGAGAGAGATGTGGCAGATTAGTACGCCATTTCTGGATGGCTTAATGAGGGAAGGCTACTGTTCAATTTAAGAAAAGTAGCCCTCTTGTAGTCCTGGAGCAGGAAATATTTCTTTTTAACTAACCAACTAACTAAAAACGAAATAATTTTTTGCCACCAGGGTTACTGCTGGGATTGCTAGGGCTGTGTGCCTACAATTGAATCTACCACTCCTGGTGGCCATTTTTTTCTTTTCTTTTTTTTTTTTTTTATTCTGTTTTACTGAATAGGACAAGAGAGAAACTGAGAGGTGAGGGGAAGATAAAGAAGGAGAATAAGAGTGGTCCAGGAGGCGGTGCAGTGGATCAAGTATTGAACTCTCAAGCATGCGGTCCTGAGTTCAATCCCCTGCAGCACATGTCTGTTTATTTCTCTCTCTCCTCCTATCTTTTTCATTAATAAATAAATAAATAAATAAATAAAATATTTTTTTAAAGGAGAGAGAGGGAGTCAAGTGGCAGCGCAGCGGGTTAAATGCACATGGTATGAAGCACAAGGACCAGCGGAAGGCTCCTGTTTGAGCTCCCGGCTCTCCACCTACAAGAGAATCGCTTCACAGGCAGTGAAGCAGGTCTGCAAGTGTCTGTCTTTCTCTCCCCCTCTCTGTCTTCCCCTCACCTCTCCATTTCTCTCTGTCCTATCCAACAATGACGACATCAATAATAACTACAACAATAAAACAACAAGGGCAGCAAAAGGGAAAAATAAATATTTTAAAATTTTTAAGAAAAAAAAAGGAGAGAGAAAGATCCAGGTTTAGTCTATAGCTAAATAATCATCATCTTTTACATCATTTTCATCACCAACAAGTTTTATTGAGACTGTTACCAGACAGCAAACACTTTGCTAAATAAGCACAGTGCATTTATGTTGTCAGATTAGCTCACACCACCACACTGAGCCACACTTGTTCATTTCCCAGCTTTATAGATGAGGAAAGCAAAACTTGGAAGATTTAATGACTTCCTCTTACTAGTCATCAGAACTGGGTTTCAAATCCAGATCTGATTTTAAGCCTGAGCTTCCAATACAACTATATTACATGAATCAAAGCCACTAGAAATTATTCAATACTTACCTGAAATCTTCATTATTAATTTCATTGTTATTTTTATTATTTGTTTGTTTTATTATTGTCCGGACTATCTCTGGGGTTTTAGTGCCTGCACAACAAATCTACTACTCTGGTGGTCACTTTTTTTCCTTCCTTTTTTGATAGAGACAGAGAAACTGAGGGGAAAGGAGGTTTGAGAGAGTGAGAGAAAGAGAGACATCATCAGCATCATTTCATTGCTCATGAAGTTTCTCCCCTCCAGGAGGAGACCAGGGTCTTGGACCCAGGTCCCAACACATAGTAATACATACGTGTGTTCGTGTGTTCCACTGGATACACCACTGCCTGATTGCACCAGGCATCTACTCTATATACATTGCCATATCAGACTGCAAAGAAGCTTACTTAAGTCACCTCCCATACCCACATGGTTTCAGATGTTGTTGGGCAGGAAGTTATTAAAAATAATTAACAGTACACTAACTACCCAACAGTTGGAACATAAGAGATTAATAAGGAGGAGGTCTTGGAGAAGATGAGATTCACAATAGGCCCCAAACAGTAGAAAAGATGAGGAATAAACAGGGAAAGCATTTCACACGAGAGGCAATGTGAACACACCTTAAGGATGAGCAAAGTATTTGTTATTGCTATTGTTGAAGGTGGAGATGGTGAGGTTGGGGTGGAAAAATGAGTTTTCCAGGAATAAGACATTTGTTTGCTCTTCTGTTTGGCCAGTGGGATCTACGGAATGCCTCTGGTATGGAGGTGTTCTGTACAGGACAAAGGAGAGGTTGAAAAGCTAGGTTAGAACCCCACTGATATCAAGATCAAGAAGAGGATTTTCTCTTGGAGATTCAGTTTATAGTTAGTTGGGCAACTGTAGATGGATTTTTTTTTTCTTTTTTTGCCTCCAGGGTTTTGCTGGGGCTCAGTGCCTGAACTATAAATTCACTGCTTCTGGAGGCCATTTTTTCCATTTTGTTGCCCTTGTTGTTGTTATTGTTACTATTGTTATTGCTGCTGTTGATGTTGTTGGATAGGACAGAGAGAAATTGAGAGGAGGGGAAGACAGAGAGCGGGAGAGAAAGACACCTGTAGACCTGCTTCACTGCCTATGAAGCAACACCCCGGCAGGTGGAGAGCCAGGAACTCAAACCAGGATCCCTACACAGGTCCTTGCGCTTCGTGCTATGAAGCTCTTAACCCGCTGCACTACTGCTCGGTCCCCTGTAGATGGATTTTAAACCCTACTCTGACTGATTTTCTTAGCTGCTTCTGTCATTTCTCTTACTGAAGCTTTTCTGAACTTCACATTGAAGGCAGAGTGTTCTGTTGGTAGAGACATCCTTATAACTTTGTTGGGAAATGCCCATGTTTAGGGAAAGAAGACGAGTCTGTTAAAATTCCAAAGGAGGTCAGATTGGGGAATTTGAAAACCTAACCAAAGCTCAGAATGGGAGAGTTTGAAGAAAGTATAGAAGAAAATAGGGATCATGGGTGTAAGATGCACCAAAAATAAGGCGATAAGATATCAAGAGACATATGGTGATTGATTGTTGGTATGCTTTTAAAAACCTCTTCTGTTTCATTTGGTTAAATCCCCCCTGCTTAACACTATTCTATTTACATAACCACTGCATTCTATTTACATAACCACTGTTAACAAGCACCACCCTCCCTCCAGAGCATTGGTGGTTCAGTGATAGGATTCTCGCCTGCTCCACCCCCTCCTTGTCACACTCTGATTTTCACCAGTCAATTTTCTCTCCACCCTCTCTATGTCACATCCTGTTTCCACCCTACTTGGCAAGTACATATAAAGACAGCATTGTGAGTTTTACGGGACTTTAGTTTAGTTTAGCTTAGCTCAGCTTAGATTGTGCTGCGTCCTGCATGAATAAAGAGATACTGCCTACAGCTCAACCATGAGTCCCTGGTCGTCTGTTACCCGCCGTGAAGCCAGCCCGGTGAAAACAACATAGCCCGTCGAAAACAACAATTGATCTTGATGATGGTTAATCAATGATATTGAAGAACACATCTCAGTAATACAGTTGGGAGAACTCTGTTGCAGGGTGTTAATGAAAGCAAAAGGAGAGATGATGACACCACAGTGTAGATGGCTCATTTTGCAAGTTCAATGGCCAAAGGAAGAGAAAATGAAGATAATAACAGAGGTACAGAAGTGATCAAGACTTTTTTTTTCTTTTTATTTATTTATTTATTTTTTTTATTTAAGAAAGGATTAATTAACAAAACCATAGGGTAGGAGGGGTACAACTCCACACAATTCCCACCACCCAATCTCCATATCCCACCCCCTCCCCCGATAGCTTTCCCATTCTCTATCCCTCTGGGAGCATGGACCCAGGGTCATTGAGGGTTGCAGAAGGTAGAAGGTCTGGCTTCTGTAATTGCTTCCTCGCTGAACATGGGCGTTGACTGGTCGGTCCATACTCCCAGTCTGCCTCTCTCTTTCCCTAGTAGGATGGGTCTCTGGGGAAGCTGAGCTCCAGGACACATTGGTGGTGTCTTCAATCCAGGGAAGTCTGGCCGGCATCCTGATGACACCTGGAACCTGGTGACTAAAAAGAGAGTTAACATACAAAGCCAAACAAATTGTTGAGCAATCATGGACCCAAAGCTTGGAAAAGTGGAGAGGAAGTATTAGGGAGGTACTCACTGCAAACTCTAGTATACTTCTGCTTTCTTACTTTGGTGCCATACTCCAAACTCAGTCAATTTCTGCTTTGCGTTTCTACTTCTTTTTTTTTTTACATGCATAACATTCCCCAGATTCCCATTTAGCAATACAACCCCCACTATTTCATTCATCATTTTTCATGGACCTGTATTCTCCCCACCCACCCACCCACCCCAGAGTCTTTTACTTTGGTGTAATACTCCAATTCCATTTCAGGTTCGACTTGTGTTTTCTTTTCTAATCTTGTTTTTCAACTTCGGCCTGAGAGTGAGATCATCCCATATTCATCCTTCTGTTTCTGACTTATTTCACTCAACATGATTTTTTCCAGGTCCATCCAAGATCGGCTGAAAACGGTGAAGTCACCATTTTTTACAGCTGAGTAGTATTCCATTGTGTATATATACCACAACTTGCTCAGCCACTCATCTGTTGTTGGACACCTGGGTTGCTTCCAGGTTTTGGCTATTACAAATTGTGCTGCCAAGAACATATGTGTACACAGATCTTTTTGGATGGATGTGTTGGGTTCCTTAGGATATATCCGCAGGAGGGGAATTGCAGGGCCATAGGGTAGGTCCATTTCTAGCCTTCTGACAGTTCTCCAGACTGTTCTCCACAGAGGTTGGACCAATTGACATTCCCACCAGCAGTGCAGGAGGGTTCCTTTGACCCCACACCCTCTCCAGCATTTGCTGCTGTTACCTTTTCTGATGTGTGACATTCTCACAGGAGTGAAGTGATATCTCATTGTTGTCTTGATTTGCATTTCTCTGACAATCAGAGACTTGGAGCATTTTTTCATGTGTTTCTCGGCCTTTTGGATCTCTTCTGTGGTGAATATTCTGTCCAAGTCCTCCCCCCATTTTTGGATGGGGTTATTTGTTGTCTTGTTGTTGAGTCTGGTAAGCTCTTTATATATGTTGGTTATTAAACTCTTATCTGATGTATGGCATGTAAAGATCTTCTCCCATTCTGTGAGGGGTCTCTTGATTTGGGTAGTGGTTTCTTTTGCTGTGAAGAAGCTTTTTAATTTGATGTAGTCCCATAGGTTTATACTTGCCTTAGTCTTCCTTGTAATTGGATTCGTTTCATTGAAAATGTCTTTAAAATTTATGCGGAAAAAAGTTCTTCCAATATTTTCCTCTAAGTATCTGATAGTTTCTGGTCTAACATCCAAGTCCTTGATCCACTTGGAATTTACTTTTGTATTTGGGGAAATACAGTGATTCAGCTTCATTCTTCTGCATGTTTCAACCCATTGTTTCCAGCACCATTTGTTGAAGAGACTCTGCTTTCCCCATGTAATAGTCTGAGCCCCTTTGTCAAAGATTAGATGTCCATAGGTGTGGGGCCTCATTTCTGGGCTCTCAATTCTATTCCACTGCTCAGTGTGTCTGTTCATGTTCCAGTACCAAGCAGTTTTGATGACAATGGCCCTATAATATAGTTTGAGATCTGGCAGTGTGATGCCTCCGGTTCTGTTCTTTTTTCTCAAGATTGTTTTGGCAATTCTAGGTCTTTTCTGGTTCCAGATAAACATTTGTAGCATTTGTTCTATTCTCCTAAAAAATGTGCTTGGGATCTTGATGGGGATAGCATTAAATTTGTAGATGGCTCTGGGTAATATATTCATTTTGATGATGTTAATTCTTCCAACCCATGAGCATGGAATATCTTTCCACTTCTTTGTGTCTTTTTCAATTTCTTTGAGTAGTGACTCATAATTTTCAGTATACAAGTCTTTCACTTCTTTGGTTAGGTTTATTCCTAGATATTTTATTGTTTTTGTTGCTATAGAAAAAGGAACTGATTTCTGGATTTCAATTTCTTCTAACTTAGTGTTTGCATAGAGGAATGCCACTGACTTTTGAATGTTAATTTTATAGCCTGACACATTACTGTATTGCCTGATGATTTCCAAAAGCTTCTTGCTAGATTCCTTAGGTTTTTCCATGTATACTATCATGTCATCTGCAAATAAGGAGAGTTTGACTTCTTCTCTTCCAATCTGTATTCCTTTAATTCCTTGCTCCTGCCTGATTGCTATGGCAAGAACTTCCAACACTATGTTGAATAGTAATGGTGATAGTGGGCAGCCCTGTCTAGTACCTGATCTGAGTGGAAATGCTTCCAGTTTTTCACCATTGAGTATGATGTTGGCTGTAGGTTTGCTATATATAGACTCCACTATCTTCAGGAATTTGCCATCTATTCCTATTTTTTGTAGTGTTTTGATCATAAAGGGATGTTGTATTTTGTCAAAGGCTTTCTCTGCATCTATTGATATGACCATGTGGTTTTTGGTCTTGCTTTTGTTGATGTGGTGGATCACATTGATTGATTTACGTATATTAAACCAACCTTGCATGCCTGGGATAAACCCCACTTGGTCATGATGGACAATCTTTTTGATATACTGCTGTATCCAGTTGGCTAGAATTTTGTTCAATATTTTCGCATCTATGTTCATCAGAGATATTGGTCTGTAGTTTTCTTTTCTTGTTGTGTCCCTGTCTGCTTTTGGTATCAGGGTGATGTTGGCTTCATAGAAGCTGGCAGGGAGTATTCCAGTGTCTTCAATCTTCTGGAAGACTTTTAAAAGTAGAGGTATTAGTTCTTCTTTGAAAGTTTTGTAGAATTCATTTGTAAAACCATCTGGTCCAGGACTTTTATTTTTGGGAAGATTTTTGATAACTGTTTCAATTTCATTAGCTGTGATGGGCCTGTTCATGTTATCCACGTCCTCTTTACTTAGTTTTGGAAGTTGGTAGGTATCTAGGAAATCATTCATTTCTTCCAGGTTCTCTAACTTGGTGGCATATAGTTGTTCATAGAAGCCTCGCATGAAATGTTGAATTTCTTCAGTGTCTGTTGTGATTTCTCCTCTTTCATTTACTATCCGATTTATTTGGGTCTTCTCCCTTTTTTGTTTTGTGAGTCTGGCTAAAGGTTTGTCGATTTTGTTTACTCTTTCGAAGAACCAACATTTACTTTCATTGATCTTTTGTATGGTTTTCCTATTCTCAATGTTATTTATTTCTGCCCTAACTTTAGTAATTTCTGTCCTTCTGGTTGCTTTAGGGTTCCTTTGTTGTTCTTCTTCTAGGTCTTTAAGATGTGCAATCAGGCTGTTTATTTGTGCCTTTTCTTGTTTCCTAATGTGTGCTTGTATAGCTATGAACTTCCCTCTTAGGACTGCTTTAGCTGTGTCCCAAATATTTTGATAGCTTGTGTCTTCATTTTCATTGAACTCTCGAAACATTTTGATTTCTTCCTTGATTTCCTCTTTGACCCAGACGTTGTTAAGAAGTGTACTGTTGAGCTTCCACATTTTGGCACTGTTACTAATCTTTTGTTGATAAGTGTTAGTTTAATTCCACTGTGGTCTGAGAAGATGCTTGGGATGATTTCAGTGCTCTTGAATAGGCTGATGCTGTCTTTGTGGCCTAACATATGGTCTATCCTTGAGAATGATCCATGTGGATTTGAGTAAAATGTGTATTCCGGTTTCTTGGGATGAATGACTCTGAAAATGTCCAATAGTTCTAGTTTATCTATCTCTTCATTTAGCTCCCTTATGTCTTTACTGATTTTCTTCCTGGATGATCTGTCAAGTTGAGATAGTGGGGTGTTGAAGTCCCCTACTATGATTGTGTTACTGTTAATATATTGCTGTAGCTCTTTCAGTAGAAGTTTGATGTATTTAGATGGCTTCTCATTGGGTGCATAGATATTAATAATTGTTAAGTCCTCTTGATTGACTGATCCTCTGAGCATTAAGTAGTGTCCATTCCTATCTTTTTTAATCTTATGTATTTTAAAGTCTATCATGTCAGATATGAGAATAGCTGTTCCTGCCCTTTTTTGTGGGCCATTGGCTTGAATGATAGTTTTCCATCCTTTCACTTTAAGTCTGTGTTTGTCTTGTTGCGTTAGGTGAGTTTCCTGTAGACAACATATTGTTGGGTTGTGTTTTCTGATCCATCTTCCTACTCTGTGTCTTTTAATAGGTGAATTCAGGCCATTCACATTTATTGATATCAAAGATTGAAGATATTTTAACGCCATTCTTGTAGAGTTTTAGAGTGTTTTGATATATGTTCTATTTGTGGTGGTCTGGTTGTTTATAGGAAACCTTTCAGAACTTCTTTCAAGGCAGGCTTGGTGATGGTTGCTTCCTTCAACTGTTGCTTGTCTGAGAAGGTTCTGATGCTTCCATCTAGTCTGAATGACAATCTAGCAGGATATAGTATTCTTGGCTGAAAGCCTTTCTCATTGAGCACTCGATAGATATCTTGCCATTCTCTTCTGGCCTGTAGTGTTTGTATGGAGAAGTCTGCTGCTAATCTTATGGGTTTTCCTTTGTAGGTGACTCTTTGTTTTTCTCTTGCAGCCTTGAGGATCCTTTCTTTATCCTTATTCCTTTCCAATCTAAGTATGACATGTCTTGGTGTCTTTAGGTCTGGGTTAATTCTGTTTGGGACCCTCTGGGCTTCTTGAATCTTTATGTCTTTGGTGTTGTCTAGACTAGAGAAATTTTCAGCTATTATGGCCTGGAGAATGCTTTCTTCCTCCCCTTCTCTTTCTTCCTCTGGTAAGCCAATAATGCGTATATTGTTTCTTTTGAAGTCATCCCATAGGACTCTGTTGTTGTTTTCAGCATCTCTTAATCTCTTTTTGAGATCTCTTACTTCTTTTTTAGTTGTCTCTAATTCAGCCTCAATCTTGCTAATTCTGTCTTCAGCCTCATTGATTCTATTCTCTCTGCCCTCTACTGCTTTCTGGAGTTCATCTATTTTGTTGCCATGCTCTGATACTGTTTTAGCTTGTTCAGCTAGTTGCCTTCTTAGCTCAGCAATTTCAGCTTTCAGCTCTCTAATAACCATGTGATTATTAGAATTTTCTTCCATATTCTCATTTGTTGTTCCTGCAGTTCTGATTACAATTTTTTCAAATTCTTTACTCACTCCTGTTATTATTTCCTTAGCTAATGTTTGGATGTTGAACTCGTTGTTTTGTGCTTCACCCTCTGGAGGACTTTTAGCTGGACTCTTGTCCTGGTTCGAGTCTCCATTATTTTTTCTTGTTGTTTTAACCATTTTATATAAGTTAACAGTTTTTTCAATCCCTGAGTTGGAGTTCAGTGGTGTAAAAGCCTTTTTTTTTTCCCCTGTAGGCTATGGTAGCCTGAGGGCTTTTAAACTATCAATAGGCTTCTTGGCTTAATCAATGACTCCTGACCAAGAGATAAAGCAGGGTGTGGCAGAGATAATCCAGTGGTTATGCAAAGAGACTTTCACAGCCCTTCAGCTATGCCACCGAGGTATAGGTCTTCTCCCGATTTTCCCGGTTAGATCTCTGTGCCCTGGTGTCCCTCCCTGTTGCTGCTCCAGATTCTGAGGGTAGTAGCAATGGAGACTCAGAGTTGTACTTGGTGAGTCTCTGGGGAGTCCTTTCCTCCCTTCAGCTGTCCCCTTGTTGGTGGAGCAGACTGGAGGTGGTGTCTCCACTGACAAACTGTTGAACTGTTAGCAGTCACTTAATCTCTCCTTAGGCCCCTCTCTCCTCTCTGTCACCAGCCACGCGTGTTTGTACTCACGGGTGATTTAGTGGGTTTCTGTGGTCATTCTAGTCCTGTCTTGTTTCGGTCCGGGTGGTCTCCTTTGGTATTCCTAGTTGATCCGGGAGAGGAGAGGAGAGGAGAGAAAGCGATCTGCTGCTCGTAGCTCCGCCTCCGGAAGTCGAATCCAAGACTTTTTTTTTTCTAAAAATGGGTAAAAACAGTACATATTTGAAGTTGTATAACATAGGCAAAAGGGAAAAAACTAAAGAAATTGGACGCATAAGATATAACAGATGGGCTGTAGCGCAGCGGGTTAAGTGCAGGTGGCGCAAAGCTCAAGGACCGGTGTAAGGATCCCAGTTTGAGCCCCTGACTCCCCACCTACAGGGGAGTCCCTTCACAGGCGGTGAAGCAGGTCTGCAGGTGTCTATCTTTCTCTCCTTCTCTCTGTCTTCCCCTCCTCTCTTCATTTCTCTCTGTCCTATCCAACAACAATATCAATAATGACTACAATAATACAACAGCAAGGGCAACAAAACGAAATAAATAAATAAAGATATAACAGATGTGAGTCTTCTTATACACTGGGATTTTATAAGTTTATATTTATTGGATCAATACAACAATTAAAAATATGAATCATTGAGGGCCAAGTGGTGCACATATACTACAATGCACAAGGATCCTGGTTCAAACTCTTGGTCCTCACCTGCAATGGAAAAGCTTCACAAGGTGTCTCTGTCTCTCCCTCTCTACTTTCCCCTTCCCTCTCAACTTCTGTCTCTGTCCTATAAAAGTATCTGAGTGGTTTCATTGAGACAATTGTTGCCTCTACCTCATGACTCTACTCCTATATTACACACCATTTTTTGTCCATATATCAGAAGACCATCTCATCCTTAAACCTGTCTGCTCTGGGTACTGATGTTTCCATTTATTGTCAGGGCCCTCTCTTCTCCAGCAGGTAAATTCCCTGCTGAGTATATTTGTAACACTTTAAAGGAAACTTCTGTCTGTTGGGTCATTTTTCTTTAGCGTTCAGTCTGTGTGACTTAGGACTTTTGGATTATCAAAGCCTTTGTTTTTCATAAAGATGTATGTCTAAACAAATACTTGACACAAAGGAATGAGAGAGGACCTGTGGGAGGCACGTCTGAAAAACAGTGTGTTTCAGTAGTTACCCACTGAGTAGATACTATGTGTCAGAGACTAGGTCAAGTGATATGGTGAGTGGGGGGGGGATGCAGAAGAAAGGATATATATATATATATTTATACACACATACACACACACACATATATATATATAGAGAGAGAGACCTGAAAGCCTTATCCAATGTTTTATTTATTTATTTATTTATTTATTTATTTATTTATTTTTACCAGAGCACTGCTTAGCTTTGGCTTAAGTGTGGTACAGGGAATTGAGCCTCAAGCATGAAAGTCTCTTTGCATAACCATTATGCTATCTACCACCACTGCCACTTGTCAAGCAACCCCTATAAATGATTTTTTTAAAATCTTTTTTTAATTCTATTTTTTAATTGGATAAGACAGAAAAAATTGAGATGGGAATGGAAAAAGAGAAAGACACCTGCAGACCTACTTCACCACTTGTGAAGTGTTCCCCCAATGGTGGTGAGCAGGGGCTTGAACCCAGGTCCTTGCACATTGTCCTGTGTGTGTTTAATCAGGTGTGTCACCACCTGGCCCCCCAACAATTTCTTTTAAAGATTTATTTGTTGATCAATTTGTGGTGGTAGAGGGGGAACCAGAACATTACTCTGGCACATGTGATACCAGGAACTTGGGACGTCATGCTTGAGAGTCAATAGTTTTATACATTGTCACATCTCCTGGGCTACTTGAGTTTTGTTTGTTTGTTTGTTCGTTTTTCCCAGATAGAAACAGAGATAGAGACCTAACTTGTGCTCTTGACAAAGCAAAGACACTATCCAAGTGTGCTATCTTAAAAAAAAAAAAGAAAGAAAGAAAAACTAGAGAAGTTACTATTAATGATTCATTTTATTTAACCCAACTATGACTTTAACATCTGGTATGCACTTTTTACAATTATAGATCATCTCTAGTCAAACAAGACACTCTAGAAACTCTCAGTAATCACATATTGCTAGTAGCTATGGTAATGGGCAGTGCAGCTTTAATGGAGTGTCTCATGTGTGCACTTAATTATGCCTGATGTCTGTTGTCTGAGTATTACAGGTCATTTTCTTTGGCTTAGGTTGTGGTCCCCAACAAAAGCAGATTTGAATCTCAAAAGTTCTAATTAATGTTCTACATCATTGCTTTTGTAATAGGCAATTTTGTCCTAAGGTTATTCAGGAAACAAGAACAAAATGTAGAGCTGAATCATCTTCAAAGGGTTGTTTATTCCTCCCTTCATTTTTATTAGCCAGAGAGTGAGAGAGGGAGGAAGAGACTAGAATATACAGTTTTCTTCTGATCTTTGGCATTTACTGACAAAAGAAAAAAAAGAATACTATTAAAAATGGTAGCATTGCTATAGAAGCTATCTAGGTATCACAGGGATGTAATCTTGCAAATATCTGCTTCTCATAAGATTCCAAGATGAGTTTTACTTATCCATTTTGCTTTCATCTGGTGCGGCTTCCTTGAGATATTAATCCATATAGTAGCTAGTGGAGTGTTATGTGTAGCTGGATAGCTGAAGGGAATCACTGGAGTCTTGACTTCCATTCACAACTATCAGATGCTCATCTGGGTAATGTTTTATTCCCCTGTGCTCATCAGCAAATATTGGTAGCCTACTTTGTGTGATGAACTTCTCTAGGCACTGAAAAATAGTTTTTTATATTTTTGTTTTATTTGAATTTTTTATATTTGTTGATAATTTGTTACAAGATTATAAGATTACAATGTGGGAGTCAGGTGGTGGCACAGCAGGTTAAGCGCACGTGGCTCAAAGTGCAAGGACATGCGTAAGGATCCCGGTTCGAGCCCCCAGCTCCCCACCTGCAGGGGAGTCGCTTCACAAGTGGTGAAGCAGGTCTGCAAGGTCTGTCTATCTTTCTCTCCCCCTGTCTGTCTCCCCCTCTTCTCTCCATTTCTCTCTGTCCTATCCAACAACGACATCAATAACCACAACAATGTTAAACAACAAGGGCAACAAAAGGGAAAATAAATAAATATTAAAATTTTTTTAATGAATCATTAAAAAAAAAGATTACAATGTATAGTTGTACAACACACCCACCACCAAAGTCTGTGTTCCTATACTCCCAGCTCCTAAAGGTAACCAACATAGTTCTCATAAGTCTTACAATTTGCTTACTTATGTTTTGCTTGGATTTTTTTTTTTTTGGCAAGTGTGTGTAAATCAGTTCTCTTAGGTTCCACATATGAGTGAAACCATCTGGTAGTTGTCTTTCATCTCTTTACTTATTTCACTAAGCATCATCACCTCCAGTTCTATCTGTTTTGTCCCAGATGACGCAGGATATCATCTTTTTTGATTGTAAAGTAGTATTCCATGGAATATATAGCCCATAACTTTTTAAGCCAGTCATTTGATGATGGGCATCTAGGCTGCTTCATTCTTTGGCTATTGTGAATAATGCAGCTATGAAGATAAGGGTGCATATGTGCCTTCAATTAGTGCTTGAGTGTCTACTGTTAAATGCCCAAGGACTGTCCATACAGTCTTCCAAAGGGGCTGTACCAGTTTGCATTCCCACCAGAAGTGAAGCAGAGTTCTCTTTTCTCCACAATCCCTCCAACATCTGTAATTTCCTGGTTTACATATGTAAGCCATCCACTCAGGTATGAAATGGTATCTCAGCATAGTTTTAATAAAAATACAGTTTCTGTTCTCACAGAACTTATATGTCAGTTAGCTTTCTTTCTTTCTTTCTTTCTTCTTTTCTTTCGTTTTTTGTTTTCAGGGTTATTGCTAGGGCTCAGTGCTGGCACTATGAATCTACAACTCCTGGAGGCCATCTTTTTTCTTTTTTATTGGGTAGAACAGAGAGAAATTGAGAGGGGAGGGGGAAATGGAGAGGTAGAGAGACAGACACCTATAGACCTGCTTCACTGCTTGTGAAGCAATGTCCCCTGCAAGTGGGGAGCTGGGCTCAAACTGGGATCCTTGTACTTCTTTGTACTGTATGCACTTAACTTGGTGCACCACTGCCTAGCCCCCATGCTAGTTAGTTTTCTAGACACCATTTCCATTCCTTCCCATCCCCTCCTCAGCTAGAATAAGGAAAGGGGGGGAAAAGTGAAGTTATTATGGAGGCACCAGTTTCAGCAATAATTTGGTAAGGGGTAGGGAAGGAGCTTGAACTCTAAAGAAAGTCAGAGAAGTGTGTGAGGGCAAATTCGGTAGCAGGGGTCATGTGAATATATTTATCTAGATTTTACTCAACATATGATAAGCAGCCATTGCAAGGTTTTCAGTCTGGTAGTATGCCTGGGAAGCATGAACACACACATGCTTAAAAATGAAAACAAATTTGCGCATTTTTACAAGAGGAGGAGCCAAATAGTCTGTAATTTAATAACAAAATCTTTATTTCCCTAGAAGTAGGGTCAAGAGCATGTAATAAAGAAAAGACAGTGTTACTATTTGAGACTAGATACTGATAACTTGGAAAAAAATGTCTGCTGTAATGAAGCATACTCAGGTAATTTAGGAAGAAACATTGAAGCGATTGGTAATAGTGTATGTAAACTGTGAACAGAGAACAAACATTTCCTTCTTAGTAGAATCAGAGCACTTCTGTTTAAAAAATACTGTACTAAAAAAGAATAATAATAAACAAAGTCCTTGGGAGCAAAAGAGTTGTAATCATGCAAACACAAAAATTCTGATGGGAATTAAAAAAAAAAAAAGCCTAGAAAATATAAGGTTTATTGACTTTTTTTTAGTTTGGACAAATGAAACAAATTAGGTGATTTAACTTGCTATAGGTTGGTTTCTCTAGGGAGCAGACCTGGAGATGGAGCTGAAAAGGCAAAAAGTTTTCTAGAAAGTAATGTTTGTGACAGGAAGAGGGGAAAAAAAAAAAACAGGGCTAGGGGTGGGGTGAGGGAGATAGGGAGAGAGATAGGTAGCACTGTTTCACCACTCTTGAAGCTTCCCTCCTGCAGGGAGCATAGGGGCTTAATTAAGCACAGGGGCTTGAACCCAGGTCTTTGCCCATGGTAATATGTGTGCTCAACCAGGTATGTCATGCCTGGTCCTGAATCTTTCTTAAAGGTAGATCTAACAGTGCACTTAAAAAAAAAAAAAAAAAAAAAACCTGTATTGCTGCCTAGAAGGTGATGCAGTAGATAATGTGCTGGGCTTGTGTGCATGAGGTTCTGAGTTCAATTTCCAGCATCTTGTGTGCCAAAGTGATGTCTCTCTCTCTCTCTCTCCCTCCCATGTTAATAAATAAATAATGGGAGACAGAGGAGAGAGAAAAGGTGAGAGGGGGAGCAAAGGAGGGAAAGACCAGAGTACTACTCAACTCTGGCATATTTGGTGCTAAGGTATAGAACCAGGGAGTTCAAACTTGGACGCTCTGAGTGCTGATATATTATCTCCCCAGTTCTCAACAGTATGCCAGTTAAAACAAAAAAAGTTAGATGTCACACTTTATACCACATAGAGGAATGCATTCCAGGACAAGTAAAGAAGAAGAAAATACAGAGGGGACCAGGTGGTGGCGCACCTGAATGAGTGAACATGTTACAATGCTCAAGGACCCAGGTTCAAGACCCCGGTCCTCACCTGTAGGGGGAAAGCTTCACGAGTGGTGAAGCAGGGTTGCAAGTGTCTCTCTGTCTCTCTCCCTCTCTGGCTCCCCTATCCCTCTTAATTTCTAGCTATCTCTAATAAATAAATAAAGATAATTTTAAAAAATACAGAGAATCTATGTGATGTTGAAAGTCACAGTGAGATTTTAAACAAGACCCCAAAAACACCATTGAGGGAAATGAGATAACATTCATTAATTAAGAGGGAGAATTAAAAAAAAAAAACAACTAAGAGGGAGTTAAATGCACTACAGAGACTTCCTAGGATCAGGGCAGATAAGTAAACCACAAGTGCTAGAAGTATGTTAGGAGATATATCATTATGACTTGCTTATCACAAATGTTTACCTAGCCTCTGCTTCTTCCAATTTAAAGTGAAGCATAAATCATTCAATATACATTTTTGAGTTCCATACATCATGATTAGTACAGAAGTACAAAGAGAATTAAGCCTGAGTTCCAGTACATAAAGAGCTAATAATCTAACTAGAGAGACAGATAATCTTGGTTTCTATTTTAATGTTTGGAACCTTTGCATAGAACATCAGTGAGAAGTTGGTTTGAGCAATAAGGAAAATCATTCCAGGTAAAAGAGGCAGCATTAGTAATGCCACAGGGTCTTAAGAGGACACGATGTGTTGAAAAATGTTAAGCACATAAACACTGGCTATTCTAAAATATGAACTGCAGAATAATAGCAAGTATATGTCATGGGAGCATATGTTATAGATTTAGAGGAGGAAGAGAATGCTACCTAAGGGTAAGGGACATTTCATTAAAATGGTAAAAGGTTTCATTAAAAAAATTTGAAAATTGGACTGTATACATCAGGGGCTGTGCCTGGAGTAGGAGATTCAAAATTATCGTCTACTAAGGAGAATAAGAAAATTGTAAAGAGAAAGTAAAGAGTACTCTACTTGAGGCAAACAAAAGCTGATGAGAAAACCTCAGAGGAAATCTTGTCTCAGAGTAGGGCCAGGAAAGGGTTCCAGGCGGTGGCCCACTGGGTTAACCACACATATCAGGAAGTTCAAGGACCTGTGGAAGGATCCCAGTCCTCAAGGTTCCCCCACCTGCAGGGAGGGGGGTCACTTCTCAAGCTGTGAAGCAGGTCTGCAGGTGTCTCTGTCTTTCTCCCTCTCTATCTTCCCCTACCCTCTCAATTTATCTCTCTGTTTCTCTCTCCCTCTCTCCGTTTCCTCTAAATTTCTGTTTTATCTAGTAAAAATGAAAAATTGTCACCAGGAACAGTGGCTCCGTACTGCTAGCATCCAGTCCCAGTGATAACCCTGGAGACAAAAAAAAAAGATAATTTTTTTTTATTTTTAGTGTTAAACTTTTTTTAAACATTCTTATTTATTTATTTTTCATTCATTCATTCCCTTTTGTTGCCCTTGTTGTTTTATTGTTGTAGTTATTATTGTTGTTATTGACATCATCATCGTTGGATAGGACAGAGAGAAATGGAGAGAGAAGGGGAAGACAGAGAGGGGGAGAGAAAGATAGACACCTGCAGACCTGCTTCACCGCCTGTGAAGCTACTCCCCTGCAGGTGGGGAGATGAGGGCTTGAACCAGGATCTTTACACCGGTCCTTGCGCTTCGCGCCACGTGCGCTTAACCCACAGCGCTACCTCCTGACTCCCAGGGTTAAACTTTTGAAGGTGATTCCATAGGCCCTGAATCTTGACAGATGGGCTGATTTCATCCAGTGAAGGGGGTGGCTAACTAATTAATTAATTTATTATGCAGTACTGCTCAGTCATGGCTTATCATGGTACTGGGAATTGAACCTAGGACCTTTGCAGCTTCAGCCATGAAAGTCTTTTTGCATAATCATTATGCTACCTCCCTAGTCTTGGAAAGAAATATCTTATAATGGCTCCGTTTAATGAAAGAAAGTACACATTTCTTTCAAGGAATATGAAATGGCTAAGGATAGCTGGAGATAAGACACTGAAAAATTTCTAAGACAAATAGAAATGGGGTTGATTAGGAACTATATATGTGTGTGTGTGTGTGTGTGTGTGTGTGTGTGTGTAATTTTTTCCATTGGCTAATGGTTTAGTTTTTTTCTTTTTTTAAAAAAAAATTCTTTATTGGGGGATTAATGGTTTACAATCAACAGGAAAATACAAGTTTATATGTGCATAACATTTCTCAGTTTTCCACATAACAATACAACCCCCACCAGGTCTTCCTCTGATACCATGTTCTAGGACCTGAACCCTTCCCCCATCCCAGTATCTTTTACTTTGGTGCAATACACCAACTCCTGTCCAAGTTCTGCTTTGTGTTCCCTTCTGTTCTTGTTTTTCAACATTTGTCTATGAGTGAGATCATCCCATATTCTTCCTTCTAAGAAATATATATATATAATTTTCCATCTTAATTTTTTAATTTTATTCATTTATTATTGGATTGAGACACAGAGAAATTGAGAGAAGTGGGAGACAGAAAGCAAAAGAGACAGAGACACCTGCAGCTCTGCTTCACCATTCATAAAGCTTTCTCCCTGCAGGTAAGGGACCAGGGGCTTTAACTCAGGTCCTTGTACTCTGTAATGTGTGTACTTAACCAGGTGTGCTACCATCTATCCCCAGAAATATTTTGTATAGTAAAAAATTCATACTTTATTCGGAAGACAATATGGAAATTGATGGATATTTTAAGCAGAGAATATGATTTGATGCAAGTTTTAGAATGACTGTTTTTTAATTTTTATTTATAAAGTAGAAATATTGATAAGACCATAGGATAAGAGGGATACAACTCCACAAAATTCCTAACACCAGAACTCCATATCCCATCTTCTCCCTTTAAAGCTTTCCTATTCTTTATCCCTCTGGGAGTATGGACCCAGGATCATTATGTGAGCAGAAGGTGAAAGGTCTGGCTTCTGTAATTGCTTCCCCTCTAAACATGGGCATTGTTAGGTTGATACATACTCCCAGCCTGTCTCTCTCTTTCCCTAGTGGGGCAGGCATCTGGGGAGGTGAGGCTCCAGGACATGCTGGTGGGGCTTATTTTAGGTATATTCCAAGGGGCCCATAACTTTACTAGTTTTTGCCTGAGTTTGACAACTAACATGCAGGTGGACCCAAGGTATTGTCTGGGGAGATGGTGTCAGAGTTGGAAAAAGGACTAGAAAGCTGGATCAGGGAAGAGTAGCTCCCAAATATGGGAAAATTATATAAATAAATATTGTTAACTGTAAACTCCATTGATTTGATCTTGGAGAATGACTGTTTTTAAAAGCAATGATGATAAAACTAACTGAAGATGAATTAATATGGGCAAAGCATAAGAGGCAGACAGATTAAAAGGCTTGTTATTATTCAGCAAAAATTAAAGAAATCTTAAAATTTACAGCAGTAGTGTTATTAAGAGAGAAGGGCAATATTGGGTTAGAAAAATGAAGCTCTATGTGGAAAATGATGTAAATAAATGTTTGCAAAAAGGGAGAGTAAGAAAATCAGTTTATCTGGATTATACAGTGTTTGCTAAAATGGCAATCAGCTTTCACAGACTATAGTAGAGGGAGCAGTTGGTGAAAAATATTGGTGGGATGGTTGAGGAACTAGTTCTGTCTGGTAAACCTGTTGAACTTGCAAGCTTTAGGCTCTGGGTTTAAGCCCCAACAATGCATATGCTAGAATGGTGTCCTGGCTTATCTCTTGTTTTCTCTTCTATGAAGTTAAAAAAAATATATATATATATATGTGTGTGTGTGTATACATATATATATATATATATGTAATCAGTCTGTAACAAAGTTATTAAACAAATAGGTCAATAACTGGGATTTTATTTTCCTACAATAATATTAAATTTGTACAATTTTTATTGTGGTAACATAAAATTTACCATTTCAACCATATGATGTGTACAGTGCAGGCATTAAGTGCACATTGTTGTTCAACCATCAATACCAGACTTTCTCCAGAACTTTTAAAATTAACTCCATTTAAAAATTTTATTATTATTTTTGTATTTATTTTTTTCCATTTTGTTGCCCTTGTTGGCTTTCATTGTTGTTGTTATTGATGTCGTCGTTGTTAGATAGGACAGAGAGAAATGGAGAGAGAAGGGGAAGACAGAGAGGGGGAGAGAAAGAGAGACACCTGCAGACTTGCTTCACCGCCTGTGAAGCTACTTCCCTGCAGGTGGGGGGGGGGGCTCGAACCAGATCCTTACGCCAGTTCTTGCGCTTTGCGCCAAGTGCGCTTAAGCCGCTGCGCTACTGCCGGCTCCCCAATTTTTTTATTATTATCTTTATTTATTTATTGTATAGAGACAGCCAGAAGTTGAGAGGGAAGGGAGTAATAAGAGATGGAGATAGACAGAGAGACACCTACAGCCCTGCTTCACCACTTGTAAAGCTTTCCCCTGTAGGTGGGAACTGAGAACTGAACCCCCACCTTTATGCATTGTACCATGGGTGTTCAACCAGGTGTGCCACCACCCGACCCCTCTCCAGAACTTTTTCATCATCTCAAACTAAAACTTTACCTACAAGAAAAAAAAATTACTCACTGTTTTCCCCTGGGAGCCACCAATTTTACTTTATGGCTATAGCAATTTTACTATTTAAGACTCCAAATACTCAGGTAAGTATAGTCCTACGACATTTGTCTTTTCTTTTCTTTTTTAGAAAGAAATGGAGAGAGGAGGGGAAGACAGGGAGGGGAAGAGAAAGACACCTGCAGACCTGCTTCACCGCCTGTGAAGTGACTCCCCTGCAGGTGGGAAGCCTGGGGCTCCAACCGGGATCCTTAGCCGGTCCTTGTGCTTTGCGCCACGTTTGCTTAACCTGCTGCGCTACCGCCTGACATTTGTCTTCTCATGTCCGGCTTATTAAAGTGATTAGCTAAATCCCTTTTAGTAAATATACTGGTTATTTAGTAGCTGGATTCTAATTTGTATCCTAATGTATACATTTAAAAGAACTTAGTTGCATCTTAAATGTTACATTTTCCTTTTAGTTTTATTATTGTTATTTTTATTGGAAAGTCAGAAATGGAGAGGGAGAGGGAGAAGGGGGAGATAGGAAGAGAGAGAGGCAGAGAGACACCTGGAGCCCTGCTTGATCACCTGCAGGTAGGGAGGGACCCGGGGCTCAAACCCAGGTCCCTGTGCATTGTAACATGTGAGCTCAAACAGGTGTGCCACCACTTGGTCCCTCTTCACATTCTTTTACACTTAACAATAAATGACACTTCACTCTATTACATCATCGAGTGGGCATTAACAGCAATTTAATTTGCCACTGTGCCTGTCATTATTTTTTTTATTGGTTCGCTTGTCCTACTACTATGAGTTATTTTCATTCCAGTATAATTTATAGGTGCTAGACCTTTTGCAAAATTCCATTTAGTGCCTTTACGGTAGTATATAATAACGAATGGAACAACTCAGGCAGGAATCAAATTTGTTTCACCAGCCATCAGGGAAATTTATTTGGGCTGCTGATATGAAGACCTCTCCATCCCTTCTCATACTGTGTAGTCTTCCCTACCCGGGGCTAGAGCTGCTCTGATTGAGAATTAAACAGCAAAACACCAACTCCACTACTCGCTTTATCGCTGGTCGGAATGGGGGTGGTGGAGAGTCTCAAAGTTCCAGATGTCGGAAATTACTAGAATTGTTATGCCCCCCCCCCTTCATTTGAGGGTTTCCCGAAGTCACTAATGCTCAGCCGAGTCGAGTAACTTCGGACGTGAGATTAGTCCTCTGGAGACTTGAGTATGATCAGCCAGCTCGTGCTCCTCTGTCTTGTCCGGTTCGCACACAACACACGGCCGGAGGGAGCGCAGAGCCACACACCTGGAAACGCTGGCGCCAGAGACACGCGCTCCAACAGGCTTGTCCAGTGAAGCGCCACGGCCTGGCTCCCGAGCCTTCTGAATACAAAGGCTTTCCCCCTCTGGCAAAAAAGGAACAATCTTTAAGTCCTTAAGGGGTCTAACGCGTAAAAAGACAGACAGGGCCGCAAAGGACGCGAATACGCAAAAATCGATCTACGGTATCAGCCCGGGGCCGATCTTACGTCTCTTCCCAGCAGGCTTCAGGAGTCACCGCGAGACTTTTATCAATTCTCGCGAGATTTATCGGCAGCCATCTTCTTGGGGGTGCTGGGAGCCGGGAAGACCCCCAGAATCGTTTCCATTCAGCTGCCCTTGGTCTTCGCCTTTTCTCACTTTCGCTTATTCTTCGTTACCGACAAGCACCTGGTTCCAGGGAGAGAGAAAGCCGGGGTCTAGGCGCGCGGCGGGCTGCAGGTCCTAGAAGATTCGCTGGGGTGGCGAGAAGGGGGAGGGCCCGGGCAAACCGTTGCTGCCTGAGCCCGGGCCGGGGTCCCGGGAGGGGGAGTTCCGGGCACCCCGTGGACTCGCGGCCTGGGGCGGCCCCCACCGAGTGGCCTGCGGCTCGGGCCTCGCGGGTACCTGCCACCGGCGCCTCCCAGCGCGGCCCACGCGGGCGGCGCGCGGAGGAGGGGCGGGGGCAGCGGCGGCTGTAGCGGCCGCGACCGGGGCGGGCGGAGGAGTGTGACGGGCCTCGGGGCCGCTGTGGATGGTTTCTAAAATGATCATTGAAAACTTCGAGGCGCTCAAGTCCTGGCTCAGCAAGACTCTGGAGCCCATGTGAGTATCCGAGGGCAGGGATGGGAGTGGGAGCCAGGCGGGCACACCGATCTGCAGTTTCCCCCCGAGTGTCTGCAGGGGAGGCCGAAGCGGTGAATGGAAGTCGGGGTGTGTGTGTCCCCTAAGCATTCTCGCTCTGGCTCTAGGGGCCGGGATACACCTGCGGGCCTAAGCTGACAAGCAGCCGATGACTTCTGTCCCCCCCCCCCCATTATATGTAGACGGACAACACACTCGCTTGGGGCACCCATGTCGGTTTCTTGTCTAACCTGCCACAGACTTCTTTGCCTGGTTTACTTAATTCAAATGAAGGCGTTAGAGGAAGTTTTAGTCTTAAGTTTCTCACGTTTCATCTAAACTGCAGTCCTTGGAAGAAAGACCATCCATCTCCTCTCCCATGTGCTGTCGGGCTCAACGGGCACGTCTCTTAATTGATAGAAGATGTAACAGGTGCTGACTGCCAAGTGTAATCTTGTCCCACTTATATACGTTTGTTGGCTTAGAGAGGAGGAAGAAAATGCAGTCTATCCATATGGAATACCAAGCGGTTTTAAGTGCCATGTTTCAGATAGACTTATGTCTGTGTTGGGGGGGGGGCGGGGGGAAGGGAGAGTGATGATTTTAGGTTGAAAAATTGAGGAGTGTCTTTAAAGATTTATTAATACAAAACTATGGGCCAAGTGATTAATTTGCAGTAAGCTAAAGTTCAGTGAATTAACTAAGCATTTACTATGAGCTGTGAAGGTTTGGGATGGAACTTTTTTTTTCCTCCAGGGTTATTGCTGGGCTCGGTGCCTGCACTACGAATCCACTGCTCCTGGAGGCTCTTTTCCCCTTTTTGTTGCCCTTGTTGGATAGGACAGAGAGAATGGAGAGAGGAGAGAAAGACAGACACCTGCAGACCTGCTTCACCATCTGTGAAGCGACCTCCTTGCAGGTGGGGAGCTGGGAGCTCGAACGGACTCCTTACGCGCGTATCCTCGCACTTGGCGCCATGTGCGCTTAACCCGCTGCGCTACCGCAGGCCCTCTGGGATAGAACTTTTAAATTTCACCACAGACTGGGCAAAGTAAAGAAGGTAATTAGTTGCAGGCAGTAAGAGAAATGATGGTTGTAGTAATAGAGGTACTTGTAAAAGGCTAGAATAGTACTCTCAGGAGCTTACATTTGAGCCATTTGTATGAAAGTCTGGAGAGAGAATTTTTCTTGCAGAAGTACCACCAGTACATAGTTATTATAGGAAACATAGTATGTTCCAGGAAAAAAAGACAACTGAGACTGTGATGGGTGAGAGAATAGAAAAATCTGAAGTTGGAGAAGCAATCAAGAGACCCAAATCATGTAGAATCTTGTGGAGATTGAGGGAGGGGTAACAGTGAAAGCAAGGAGACTTATCCCTATTATGATTATTTTATTTCAGAGAGAGAAAGAAAGAGACCAGAGCACTGCACAGTTCTCACTTAAGGAGGTGCTGGGGATTGAACTTCAGAGCCTTAGACATGAAAGTCTTTGTATAACTCATTGTGCTGTCTCTACAGTCCACAGAGACTTTTCTGAAGGGTGTCATAGGTAGAAGTGTTGGTAGTTTGTATTAGTGATTATAGAAATGTTTCACAGACAAATCTGATAGGACTTGTTGATGGATTGAATGTGGGAGAGAGACAAGGAAAAGGAAATCCAAGGATAGTGGCTAACCTAAGCTAACAATTGAGTAATGGCAAAGAAGATAGGAGAGAAGGGTGCTTTGCTTTTTTTGCTTGTTTTTTAAGGGTTTTTTTGCTTTTTTATTTCATTTTCAATATTTTATAAAATTATAAGGTTTCAGGAGTACAATTTTTTAAAATATGTATTTACTGTTGGATAGAAACAAATTGAGAGGGAAGGAGAGGGAACGAGACAGATACCTGCAGCCCTGCTTCACTACTCATGATGAGACAAAACATGAAATAACTATCTTCATTCATAGTGTTTACCATTTAGTTGGGGAGGCAGATGTTTGAAAAAGTAATTACAAGACTAATGAGCATTATGAAAAAGTCCAGATTACTGTCAAGGCGTATGTTTGGGAGATCAGGAAAAACTTTTTGGTAGAATAACAATTGGTCTCAACCTAGAGGACTGAAGAGCAATTTGCTGGGGCAAAAGGATGGAAATGAACTGTGAGAACATTGCAGTTTTTGGGCAACAGATTGAAATGAAAGAAAAAAAAATGTCTTGGAGATATCAAAAGACATTGAAAGCAAATAGAGGAATAGCAGTAGATAGCTCCAAAGAGCCTGATCACACAGGACCTTGTTGAGTCATGCTGAAAATTTAAGTGTTATTGAAGGGTAGCGGGAGACCAATGAATGGCCTTAGGAAGGGAGAGTTTTCACACTGGCATTTAAAATAATCAGCCTGGTTGCAGTTTTAGCATGCGTCTGTATTTTATTTGATTATAAGACCTGTAGGTTTGTCAGAGTTCTGAGTTTCCTTTTTCATAAATGGTTACAAGTGTAATTGTTAAGTTTGTTATCTTAAAATGCTTAAGATGGATAGTTTGTTCTTGCAAATGTTTGCTTAGTCATATTTGCAAACAATAAGATCAGACTAGATGTTGGTCTCACTTCTGCCTCATTTTTGATAGTGTAGAGTCCTAAAATGATGTAAAATTTTCTTTATGTTGCTCAGTTTCAATTTTTTTTTTTTTTAATTTCTTGTCAGGGTTATCATAGGGCTCAGTGCCTGCACTATCAATCCACTCTCAATGGCCATTCTTCCCTCTTTTTTTTTTTTTGTCCTTTCTATTTTATTTGATAGATCCGAGAGAAATCAAGAGGGAAAGAGAATATGGATAGGGAGGGAGAAAGATACCTGCAAACCTGCTTTGCCACTAAGAAAGAGCCCCCCCCTGCAAGTGCATGTCAGGGGCTTGAACCCAGGTCTTTGTGTATGGTAATGTGTGTGTATGTTTACAGGGTGTACCACCATTAGCCCCCTAGTTTTGATTTTTTAAATCAGTTTTTTTGCTCTGTCTTAAAATATGAATTTATGTTACTAGATGTGATATTGCAATAAAGTCAGTATTTTATCTTTTGCCAAAAGGAAAGGAAAAATCCTTAAGATCTAGTCAGCCCCTTTATTTTTTAAAAAATAAAATTGAGACAATGACGCCCAGATTTTGTGATCTTAATAGTAAATAATAGAATGCCTAGTTTGTGCTGCTACTGGTGCTGTGGAGGTAGAGTTCTACAGTGGACAGAAGATAAGTATTATGTTCACATTTGAATAGTATTCGAATTTGTGATCTACCGCTTACTGTGCAATCTAAGCAAATAAACCTCTTATTTTCCTAATGGTATATAGTAAGGAGAATTACTTACCTTTTTATTTTCAAAGTTGAAAAGATTGAGACACATTTTAAGACTTGTACTTCTTATAGTACTGGCTGAGTAAAAGCAAGTGGGTTACCTTTCTACCATTGCTACTGTTGCTATTGGACTTATACCTAACATTTAAACAGTGTAAAACATTTTTGAGCTAAATATTGTTACCTCCATTTTACAGGTGATGGCACTGAGGCGTAAAGTTAAGATACTTGCCCAGAATAACTGTAGCTAATAATACTATGTGACCAAACAGTGATTCAAACTCAAGCTCTCGCTACTGTGTAATGCAGTAGTTTAGTTGTTTTTTTTTTTTTCCCCTTTATTGGGGGAGTTTAGTTAGTTTTTTTTTTTTTTTTTAGAAGACTGAACACACATGTGCAATTTCATTGCTCCCCTACTTGTTTCTTATTTAGATAGAGACATAGATCACAGCACCACAAATGGCACTGGTGTTGTGGCACTCCTGTGTGCCAAGTCCTATGTGATACATGGACTTGAACCTGGGCCATGTGCACAGGAGGGCACATGCCCTACCAGTTGAGCTTTCTGTGATCCACAGTGCCGTGTTCTTTACTGTGTACATATTTTACTATTAAATTTCTACAGTAGTAGCTATTGCAAAGGGACAAAGTTCTAAAGTATTCTAGAGTTTTAATAATTTTCCTCCTTTCACCCACTCTCATTACTCTACCTTTCTTACCACATTAAAATTTATCTTTGTTCCGGTTATACAGGAAGAACTGAAAGGTGACCTTTTTACTCCAGTTTCCCTCCTTTAGATCTCTTTTTGCGGACTCCTTAGGGCATAGAGTGTCAATCTTCCGTCCCTGTGGGAAGCAAACTCAGCAACAATAGTGGCAAAAACAACAAATAAACTCATATATTTTCCTAGTTAATTTCATGCTACCTTATTTCCCCATGTTTTTACTCTTTAATAGTCTTTAATTTTTTGTTCAGTTACCTTCAATCATTTAAAAAAAATTTATGTATTTATTATTGAATAAAGACAGAGAAATTAAGAGGGGTGGGAGGAGATAGAGAAGGGAGCCTGCAGCCCTGATTTCCTAGTGGAGCTTTTCCACTACAGATGGGGGCGAGGGACTTGAACCTGGGTCCTTGCACACTGTTATGACTTTTAACATTCCTTAATAATAAACTACACTTTGTAACTTAGCTTTCAGCAATTTTCCAAAACAAGTCATATATATATATATATATATATATACATACACACCATGGCATACTACACAGTTATAAGGAATCATGATGTGGAGAAAATGAGACCTATAGACACTGCTGTAGAATTTAAATTGGCATAGCCACTATGAAAAACACTTATGGGAGGGGCGGGAGAGATAGCATAATGGTTATGCAAAGAGACTGATGCTTGAGGCTCCAAAGTTTTTGGTTCAGTTCCTCACACCACCACGAGCCAAAGCGAGTAAAGCAAACAACAGTATGGAAGCTCAGAAAATTAGAAATAGAGCTAATGTAATCCAGCAGTTTCACTTCTGGGAATATATCCAAAGGTAGTAAAAAAACAGTAAGTTCAAAATATGTCTATGCCCAGTCTTCATAGCTTAAGTTACAGTAGCCAAGACATGTAAGCAGACTAATATCCATCAGTGGCTGAATGGATAAAAAAGGTAAGTATGTGTATAAATTAAAATTCATAGTTGATGGACTGCTGTTTCGCCATGAAAAAATGAGGAAATGCTATTTGCCAGTTAGTGGATGAATCTTGGGGAAGTTATGCTAGGTGAAATAAGTTAGAAAAAAACAAATACTATATGATCTCATTTAAAAAAATTAAAAATGTTTTATGGAGGGACCAGAACACTGCTCACCTGCTTACGGTGGTGGTGGGATTGAACTTGGGACCTCTAGTGCTGTAGGTATGGTAGTCTGATGCAGGTATTATGTCCCTGATCTTTATGATCTCCTTACCACTTGGGATCCAAAACAAAATACAAAGTAAGACCTAGAAAATAACAACGCACCAAATCAGGCTCATGGTTATCAGAAATGGAGAGGGGAGTGAGGGGAATTGGAGGAAAGTCATCAATATAGATCAACTTGTAGTTATAAATACTGGGATGTAAGATACAACATGATGACTATAGCTGACACTGCTGTATGATATATAGGAATGTTAAGGGAGTGAATTCTTTTTTTTTTTTTTTTTTTTTTTTACTAGAGCACTGCTCAGCTCTGGCTTATGGTGGTGCAGGGAATTGAACTTGGACTTCAGAGCCTCAGGCATCACAGTCTGTTTGCGTAACCATTGTGTTTACCCCTACCCTGGAGATATTTTTTCCTCATCTATGAGAAGATGAATTGTTGTTATATTCACAATATATGTAATCAAATAA